>NW_010332505.1:15632-19148 GCF_000700745.2 Antrostomus carolinensis | reverse complement strand
CTTTCCTGGTTTGTCTTCTCATCTTGCTATACATTTGATTTTCCAGTAACATTTTATGTAAGGAGAACCTAACTGCATTTCCTGCAGCATAACCCCAGTACGGAAACCATACCTGAACTGTCCACAACCCAAACATGTCTCAGGGACCAGTGTTGACCTCCAGTGTTACATGGCAAACAAAACTGTAGTCTGTCTGTGTTATAAGGCTATGAAGCTAAATTCTGTAAAAAAAATCAGTAGAGTTCAAGCAGCAGAAAAAAGATGGACTACTAGCCTCCAAAATGAGTCTCCTGCACACAAAGGGACCACACTCAGTTCTTCGGTATCATAAGCATTCATTTAAACAACAAAAAGGATAAGCTTTAGCCCTTGGTTGCCTAGGCAAAGCTGAAAATAAAACTGTAGAAGCACACTCTTCCAGAATATCTGTCTTAAGGGAGATGTCCATGATGAACATCAGCTACACCAGAATTAAGGTCTTTTTGCTGGCTTTAATTGCATTGCCAGGCTTTCTAAAAAGATTTTTCTGTTTAAAAGTGCAATTTTTACGTGAATCTAGATGTTAACATTTGCAAACTTGAGAAAAAATGAAAACGTTCTCCAAAAGGCTTTCTCCTCTCCCATATTAGCAAAATAAAAATTGGAACATCAGTGATTGGAGCATTTGTATTTAAAAATCTATAAGTGACCTTTTTAGGAATATTCCTTGGGTCCAGTTCTTCTTGGGCTTTGTTTCATATCAGTTTCATTCACTGCAAAGAGATCATGCTTACTGTTCCACAATAAATACTTCTGAGTGTATCCTTCAGTCATGCTGATAGTTATAATCTTGATAAATTATTTCATATCTTATTTACAAGTGTACATTTTACTACCCAAGGGATAATGAGATATAGAAGACACCAGTGTTACTGGTGCAGCTGACGGATATTGCTGAATCCAGGTGAGTGATGCTTTGTGGTTAACTTTGTGTTCTGAAAAAACACACAAGGAGCTGATAGCCAAGTCATATGGCAGCAGTACGGTGTAAAAAGTGCTTGGCTTAATTTGTTAGAATTTTATCTGAAGTTGTCTTACTCTTGAAAAAAAAATAAAATCCTTTTGGATCCTTTTGAATAGAAACTGTAAATGAAATAGCAGCACTAAGTAGGATGTAAATCCCAACCCACACACTTAACACAGAACCAGCAAACTTGCAAACTCATTCTCCTCTTGTGTCATGTCATTCTTAACCAGATAAATAGTAATGAAGAGTTTGGTGGCATTTAGCACTATCGAACACCCTACGTAACTTACCACCTAGCCAAACTCAGCAGCGTCTGATTCATGAGACGCCCTGCGCAACAGACCTCCTTCTCTCCAGCAGCTGGAGAGCAGCTGCCAAGAGTGGGTGTTCTGAACAAACAAACGTCAGCACAGCATGCAACAGGGTAGCAATAGCTTCACTTGCACTTAATCTGCTTTTTGTTACTTTGTATCATACTCTCCAATTGTATTTACATTACTTTTTATTTTAGGTGAAATAAGACTCTATTGATGCATCTTAAGCATGTTATTCAACACCCACCACCTCACTGACAATTGCACATCAATACATTTTAGTTAAGCATCTGTCTCCTCATTTGCTTCCTTGTCAAATTTGCAATTTATGGCTGCATAACTTTTCACTCTGTAGCTGCACTCTGCATGAAACAGGTAGAGAACACACAGTAAAATGCTACACTTGTTCTTCAGAGCAAATGTGTAGTGCAAGTTCATGCTGTGAGGATCTGAAAAGTTCTCTAGGGTTACACATAGGTGTGAAAACTGTTGTGATACTCTGTTGAAGGCATAGCCTTAGCTAGGCAATAATTAAATTGTTAAAAAAAAAAAAAAAATCTTCCCAGAAGAAATCAGGCTTTTTCTCAAGTTTATATCAAACAAAAAAACCCAAACCAAAATAAAACAAAACATTCTCTTGTAGCCTGTGAAAAGCTTACTCTCCAAATCCTGAATATTTTATAGAAAATAAAATTATATTTATTTTTAAGTGCATTCTACCTTCAACACAACCACATCCTCACAACAAATCTATTGTGTTGTCCTGACATAGTTACTGCAAAGGTTTTTCCTTTGCTGTCCCAAGGGCCCAATTGATTTATCTGCCAGAAGCCTAAAGCCCCAAAATAAGATAGCTTTGAGTTTACAGAGGTCATTTTTCATTGTCTAAATAAAAATTTCTAAACAAAAATCTCTCATCCTGTTAACCGCAGGGTCCTTATCTCCCCAGAGGCTACAGAAACCTGAGAGAAGCCATTTCAATTCTTTTATGAAGAAAGATAAAAGCAAGTTTTCGATTAGAAAGCCAGGGAAAGCCTTCTTATTAAATGGTGGTAACAGTAACTAGTCGAAAAGGCAAAACCGTTCGAGGAAGGGGGGAAAAGGGAAATCATTATGCATGAAGCAAATGCTATACATGAGGCTGCCAAGGCAATCTGAAGCAGTGACATTCGGGAAGAGAAGGGAAGTTCACAAGCCTTTGTAACTAGTTATAGTTCATTCCTGTCTATTTAAAAAAACCCTGTTTTATCAGGCATGTTTTCTTAATTGTGTGTCCATAGGTTTATCAACCAATATTAACTGTGTGTTAGAGTAATTACGTATTCAGGCCCACTTTCTCTTGATCTGTCATCATTCACAACACTTACACAGCGCTGGCTGGGTTTTGAGATGGCATATGATTCCAGTCCTGAAATAATAGATTCTGCAGTGCTAAGCTAAAAGTGAAATTATTAGAAGTTACTTCATATTCCAAGTTATGATAAATTGAGATAAACAGAGACATTAATGGTAATGCACTGGGAAATTATCCAGACCTCTGAAAGCAAAAGGTTTCTGCTCTTTGGAAAAATTCTCAGCATATATGGCTGAAGTACCCTATTAGTGTTTTCCTTTCTCCTGCCTATATAATGTAAGAAGATAAATGAAACAGCATTTAGGACACTATGTTATCCTTCAGGAAGCCAGCTCTAAATATCTAAGCTACCATTTAAAACGCCAAGTTGAAAAACCAACCCATCATTCCCTATGAGGGAAAAAATCCAGGAAAGATTTTCAGAGCTTTTTCCCCTTATTAAGGATACACATTCAGAACTTTCTGACTCTCAGCATTTAAGATTTTCTCCTGCACTAAGTTGTATTCCTAAATGTCTAGATGAAATCCATATAGAAATTAGATTGGTATAGTCACGTCCCTCTCCAGCACTACAAAAATCCACACTGGGATTTACCTGTGATTGTAACCTGTAAAAAACGCCAGCTGACAATGTCGGTGGTCATGGCATACTGACAGACAGAAGTTTTTCTTAATCTCTTATATCCTGAAAACAATTTAGAAAATAACCTGAAGTTGATTTCTCCACCCCTTCCCACTTGTTCCCAGTACATCCTTGAATCCGATGCATTTTTTAAATGGTGAGAATTTTCTTGGCTGTCCAAGATGACACAGTGTTTCCCTGCCCTCACACATAATTCAAC
>NW_010332505.1:0-15606 GCF_000700745.2 Antrostomus carolinensis | reverse complement strand
TTCCCTGCTCCCTTCCCCTACATATCTATGATAACAAGTCATTTTTCTGCCTTAGGTTTATATTTTCAACTACATTTATGCTCTCAAATGGAGTAAAAGGAAAATTTGGTTTACCCAATTCAAATCAAGAAGAAAATCTTTCATTGCTAAAGGCAGCACATCTCTTTGACTTCAGTGGGGTCAGGATTTTACCTCTAACATGTAGCTTTGTGATGTTAATAACTTCAGCAGATGCAGTTTAATTTATGCAGACATCTTCTTTACCTGTATTTTACTTTTATATGTTTCTATACTTACAATAGAGATAGCTATCTCTAATTTTTTTAAAAAGCTATGAAAATTAGATTCCAACTAAACCACAATTTGCCATGCTTACTTCATTACTTTTCATATTTAAATACATCATCTTTGCAAAGAACAGTCCTACTGTTCAGCAAAATCCTGATAGAACCCCTGGTGCAATAAATGGAGCACTCCCTCCACCTGCAGCAGGAGCTGGGTCAGGCCTTAAGCATGGGGCTTCTTAACATGTCTTTATGTGCTCATCTAGTTGTTGAACTAGACGCAACAGGAACATACAACTCTTTCAGCTAATGCCGGTGTCTTAAATTTCTTAAAGTTCAACAATTTTATTTTGAAGGGGGAAAATATGCCGGTTCCCAACTGCGACTTGTGCAAGAATAAATTACTTCTGAGTATTAATTTTTTGATGTTAAGGTTACTTAAAAGCACTTCGAATGTCTTGCATACCTTGGATATGTTTGGAATCTGAAAAGTTAAACCTTGGTAATGTTTAATGTTATGTCCAAATTGATCAAGAGTTACGAGGACTAAAGTTTTGAAATGCCTGTCTTTTATTTTAGGTCTTGAGGAAGATTTCTCCCTATCAAAGAGAGAGCTAGAGAGACTAAGAGGTAAGTTAATCACACAAAAATCAGAAATTTCATTACAAAAGTTTCTTCAAACTAAAAAGGACATTGTGAGATTTGATTTTTGGAAGTCAAAGACAAGCAAATAGAAAATACGGCCCACATTCATAATAGTAAGGACAATTAGCCATAAGAATAGCAACAAACACTGCTAAAAGTTACGTCAAGATGGGTTGCCTTTCTAAAAGGTATAGCCTTGTCAGTATGGAGTCACGGGATGCAAGGCAGGGGTTAATACCAGGATGTCCTATGGCCTCTGCTATATAGGAGGACTGAGAAGACAATCCAGCAGCCCCTTCTGGCCTTGAAAATCCTTGAATCCTTGAAACCCAGGAACACTTTCTGTTGGAACACATTTGCTACAACTGCTGTGATTCGCCCTCCTTGTTGCCCTTTGGGGCTCCCTGCCAAACATGAGAAAATAAGGTTTTAAGCCCAGAAGGATTTCTACAGTAATACAAGATATTGATCTCTGTTTTGTTCCCAGTAGCAGCTTGTTTCTCTGTCCAGGTTCCTTAGAATCCCAGTGTGCCCAGCAGGTTAATGCTGAGTAACTACAAGACGTTAGGAAAACATGGCACATATTTCACTCTATGTTGTTATATTACCCAGAGACAACAAGAGAGACATTGGCGTGGATTCAAGCCGCTGTTTATGCTTATTAAAATCTGGTTGTATACTGAAATGCCAATGGTAGCTTACAGTCAGTGGAATCTATTCTACGCTAATTTAGCAGCAGGTTAGACAGGGATGTTCCACCTTCAAAATGTCACAAACTGAATGCAAACTTGAAAGATGGGACTGATGTTTGGAAAGCTACACAAACACAAGGAGCCACATATCAATAAGTGCAACAGGCACCTTAATGCTATAGAAAACTGAGCAAAACTCAACTCTGTCTTTTGCTCAGAAAATGCTGTTCTCTGTTCTTCTTTCCTGAGTCATCCAAGAGAATCAATTGATTCTGTTAACTGCTTCAAGACATCTCTTGGTCTTTTGGGGATCAAACCGATGCCCAGCAAAAACATAGCCCCTTGCATCAACACATTCTATATATCCCATGGGCAATGAGAGGATCAGAGGGTTTTAGCTGGTTTTTAGAATCACTTGCAGGAATTTTTTCCTGATTTTTCTTTCTTTTGAGTGAAGCTAAGTGCTCCATCAAAATAAAAAATTCCTGAGCATCAGTAAACAGACTTATCCACAGTTATTTGAAGCTGTGTAGCTGTACACCAGAGCCTCTGTGAGTGGGACCAATGCAGAACTGGTTAAAGATTACATTAGTTCCAGACAAACCATGGCACCAATGTGTCTCTTGCAGAGTTTTTACTATTACTGAGAAATAGAATAATTTCCAAACTGGGCAATTCTCAGCTGACAAGTTTGGTCCACACTTGCAAGTTGTGAGCACTCCTGGTTACCTTTCCTTATTCACAGCTGAGAAAAAGGCTTGGGGACTAAGCCACACTGGGAAAAAGTGCTGCAAAGTATCACTGCAGTGACACACTCTGCTTTGTAGTCTTTCCCCTGTCATGTCCCCACAAGGAAATGTAATGGAGAAGACAGGACAAAACTGTACTCCCAGTCCTCCATGCAATACCTTTGCTTCAGTCTGACAGGGGGCTTACTGAAGTTAGGGCTGGGCAAGATTTGCTCAGTGTGGAGCTAAAGGCTGCCTCTGAAAAGACTGCATAGCTTTTCTCACATTGGTTTCCCAAGAGCCATAAACATTCAACTGAATTTCAGAAATTTATCTGTAAGAGAAAAGGACTGTATGGATTACCTGACCAAATAAAGACTGTCCTATACGTGTGTTTGCCTTTCTATACGGGCAGAATAGTAATCCACAAAAATGGAACTTTCCATTTTGCATATTTGAGAAGTATCTATACTACTCTTTAATGTTCTTTTGAGTTATAGCCTTTAAAAAATAAAAAAAGAAAGTGAGGGTGGAAAAGTCATATTTGTTACACAAAGGGAACAAGGCTGAAATGTTCGTTCTCTGTGATACTGTGGCACTGTGGTTTTTTTAATTCCCTTAACTTTCTTAGATGTTTGACCATAACTTGTTCACATGCCCAGAGTCAAACATGCACCAGACTTAGTGTTAGAGGGGAGTTTCCTTTCTGGTCAGCTCAGGAGGAGTCTGGAGCCCTTTTTCTGCAAGAAGGGCCACAGATCAGAGCCAGAATCATCTGGGCAAGTCTTTCTTAATCCATTTCCACTCACAACGTGGTCCTCAGGTGCTGGTAGCATCCTGATCTCTCCTTCTCTCATCAGCGGAAACAGCAGTTGTGTCCCATGAGGAATTAACCAAACCAAAGTCCCTGGGCTCAGGATAATGTTTTACTGGTGCAGCAGATGCATCGTGTGGTTTATACGTTATCAGACGAGGTAACTTGAATGCCCTATGAAACTATGCAACTTGTTGGCATTTAAAAATCATAGACATATTATCAAACATCTGTTACATCACACATCATAACATTTATTGTAACGTACTGTACAATATGCTACACTGTTAGTGATAATAATAACTATGATAATTACACATTCAAAAGAGGATGTGCGGCTCAAAAACATTAAATATAACAAAAAGATGTCTCTGTCAGAGAGTTCCCATTTATAATGTAAAACCCTACAGGTAAGAAAAACACAAATAACACAAGATATCTGAATTGTAGCTCTGATTGAGATCCAAACAAACTAAAGTTAGGTGTAAGGGCAATATGTACCCAGGAACGGAAAAAAAAAAAAAAAAGGAAGCAAGAAAATAGCCTCTTTTTACATCCAGACAGTCCAGAGAATAATAATGTGCTAGTTTTTCAAATCCAAGTAGCTATTGAAGACTGTAATGATTTCAGTCTAAAAAGCAATGCTGGAAAGCTTCTTCAGAGATTGCAAGCTCCCACTGTGCAGAAACACTGTGTCACTGCACACGGGTGTAATGGAGACAGACAAAAGAAATACTTCAAGGAAATATGTGGGGAAGCACTGGATGATGTACTTTCCCAGAAAACCTAGTTGCAATTTTACCAGTGGAAAAAAAAAAAAAAAAAGGGAAAAAAAGAGACAGGGATGGAGGCTGGAGAGGAAAATGGTCAAGTAACCTGAAAACACTGTCTCAAAACATTACTTTACAAGCGGGGAAGCTTAAGGTATCCTTTTCTTTCATCAGAAATGGTACCAGCAATTTACCATGAGAAAGGAACACAACATGGTTCATGGTTTTCCACACATCCTACTGTAACCTATCATCCAGGTCTGATCTCTGCAGACTTCTCTGCTGACCTTTCCGTACAGAAACAAATTGAGAAGCACTGCAAGGGCTGTGTTAGTCATTCTTAAATGTGTGTTTTTGCAGCTCCTTTTACTCTGTGTATTTAATTTGTTAAAAAAAAAAAAAAAAAAATCAGCATAGGTTATTACACAAACAAAAGACACGCTAATTAAGGTGAAATTACTCAGACTGCTTTAGTTTATACAAAGATTTAAGCCTGGATTATAATTTAAAGATGCTGAACATTGTATAAAGCATCAATAGTAATTAGATTTTATTTACTTTCAAGGGTTGATCCTGTGTAATATTTATGAGGTGGAGAAAAATATTGTACTTTCAAGAAATTATCTAGGTTTCTTGGTTTTTCTTAATCAACTCACAATAAAATCTTTTGACTTTTTTTAAAACTACAATACTGAGAAAAATAATCACATTTATATTAGAGGTCAAAAGGATGAGAAGATATTTTTAAAACAACTTTTTTTTTTTTAATGTAGAAGTATTATCACCTAAAGGGATAGAAGACATATCACATTTTGAGTTGAAATAAATCCACTTATTTGTCAGTCACAGAAGAGCATTGACTGAAAGAGGAGTGAAAGGAAAAACTCAGGATCTCTCTTTCCTTACAGGAGGATGCTCTTTATTCTGATAAACCCAAATATCAAAGACTGATCTCTTGGCAATGGTCAGAAACCTGGGAAAAATACACTAAGCAGTTTCTTTCCATACTGGATAAAAAATTTTCCAACTCTGAAGTTTTACTGCTTTGAGTACAGTCAAGGTTATTGTGTTTCTTGACACTTTTCAGTCAATACTTTTCCTGAGTACAGTCCTACAGAAAGGGAGGTACGTTTATAGAAGTAGCACCCAGAAGTTCCCCAGGAAGTCAGCCAGGTTATTGCTGATATCTGGACTTCCAGTCCCAGTGCCGACATTTTCCTCTTGGTAATCAGCAGTGACAAACCCTGACAGAGAGGAAACTTCCTGGGTGTCACTCAGCCCCTCGGGCAGTGGCTGGGACAGAGGGTGCAGGAGAACCTCTGTACATCTCTGCTGCTGAAGCCTGCAAAGAAGCAGCAGTAGTTCTGACTTAGAAACATTTATTGGACATGAAAGGGAGGAAAATTCCTTCAAAGATCAGCTTTGCAACCCTTTTTTGCTTCTAGCTTCTACTCTCTCTCAGGCATTTGCATCCATGCAATGGTTCTCTTCCTTTCAAGATGTACTTCATAGAGAAGACCACAATGCATAGCTAAGCAACAATATTGCATCCAGATTACAAGCAAAATAATAGAACAAGAAAAACAGAAGAAATGATCCTGTGTAAACAAAAGTAGTGGGGTCATACTTCCCCAGTAATACACATATGTAAAGCTCTTCAGGTGCAGAAATATTCCTTTTCAAAACCATGCTAAAATTGGAAGCTCTCTTTGGTGATTCAGAGATTTCATTTTCTTGTCTGATGTTTGCTCCACACAAAAAGAGAGTCTGGCCTTTCAAACACTTTTGCCCTTAAGTACCTTAACAAAAATCCTGCTGGGTACGGAAGAATTCAGAGCAATAACTACATTTATCAGTGCTCATTAGATCAAATATCTCTAACCTAACTGTAACTAGGATTTTTCCTGACAGTAGGCTCTAATCATCACTATAAAATTTGAAGCATAAGTAAATAATTTTAACTCTAATAACATTAGGAAATCTGAGATATAAACCATGGAAACCATTCTAGTAACGTAAGTTTTACTTTGTTTTCTCAGTATTTAAAAATAAATAAAAATATGAGGAAAGCAGAAAGTAAAACCAGAAAAAAATAACAGGATGCTGCTGCCACTGATGTCTATGGCAACTGGCAGAAATCCCATGCATTTTAATGGAGCAAGATTTTCGATTTTTAGTACTTGTGCCCTACATATCTTTCGCCTTCAGCTCTTCTCGACAGCATTGATTACATGATGTTCTGAAAAATGAACCTCCAAAATGCAGTCTTGGCCTGTTGGAAAGGCTTACTCTTCTTTTTTTTTTTTTTTTTCTTTAACTTATGCTCAAATTTCAAACATGGGCATAAGGATTATATTTTTATTTTACTACATAAGGGGACTGAACAAGTCTTGATGCTGACAGAACACTTTATGTGATATTTAGCAACAAAGAAGGAAACTCTGTCAGCCCAGTATTCACAGGAGCAGGAGTTGGATAAATTCATGGCATGGTGTGGGAAAATTACCTCAACACTGTCCACTTTTGCTGATTTTTCCTTATGCTGACACTTCTGATGCCCTGAAAGTTGTTGTGCTCACATCCTCTGCTACTGGTGTCAAAGAACACTCTCAGTCTTCACATGCCAAGATGAGGAAAACCTATTGCAATGCCCAAAAGACTTAACTCCTGTCAAATATGTTCATTTAACACAAGCACTGTGGTCTGTGGCTCTGAAGTCTTAAAGTGATGGCATGAAGGAGGAAGGAAGAGAAAAACAGGCAGTAGTTTTAAAACAAAATCTTCTATTAGAAGTTAGAGCCACTCTGGTTCATTGTATGGGAAAGAGACAGAAAGTATTAGTCACAAAGGCAGAATTAGATTTTCAAATTAGCACTACACAGAAAGGATTGTACACTCTACTACTGAAAAATAACTTAGAAAAAACTCCCTCATGAAAAAAACCCTACTTGATCATACACTTGAAGACACAGTCCTTCTTGTGTCCAGATTTCTCCCTGAAGACCACTGTCATGACTTGGGTTGCTTTCAGACATTAGTGCAGATTTAGAATTGTTAAGTTTGGTATGAAGAAAAATAAATTTGCTCAGCTATTCTGGATGCAAGCTTTTTTTTTTTTTTTTTTTTTTTTTCTGGTTTTGGCAAGACTATAGAAGCCCAGTGCATAGTGAAATAGCTTCATCCAATGCTACCAGTTCCCCAGCCTAAGCAACAATCCTACTCTACCCCCTTGTCGTCTCCATTTCATTAAGGAATGTGAATAAAACACTTGCTGATCGGGGCCAATAGCAGGCCAGTCACATCAAGCTCCTGACTGTATGATGTTATGAGAATATATTCCTATTCATGTAGGGAATCCCGGTGGTGCTAGCATCCCCTCGTGGGTCTCTCCAGAATGGAATGGAATGGAATATAGAATATCATGATAGAGAAGAGAAGAGAGAGAAGAGAAGGGAAGAGAAGAGAAGGGAAGAGAAGGGATAGAAGAAAAGAAAAGAAAAGAAAAGAAAAGAAAAGAAAAGAAAAGAAAAGAAAAGAAAAGAAAAGAAAAGAAAAGAAAAGAAAAGAAAAGAAAAGAAAAGAAAAGAAAAGAAAAGAAAAGAAAAGAAAAGAAAAGAAAAGAAAAGAAAAGAAAAGAAAAGAAAAGAAAAGAAAAGAAAAGAAAAGAAAAGAAAAGAAAAGAAAAGAAAAGAAAAGAAAAGAAAAGAAAAGAAAAGAAAAGAAAAGAAAAGAAAAGAAAAGAAAAGAAAAGAAAAGAAAAGAAAAGAAAAGAAAAGAAAAGAAAAGAAAAGAAAAGAAAAGAAAAGAAAAAAGAAAAGAAAGATCTTGAGTTGGAAGGGTCTGTAAGGATCATCAAGGTTTGAATGACCCTTACTTTTGCAGAAGCAACACTTTACAAATAAGATATTTGTAAAATAACTGACATTTTTAGACATCTGCCAGCACAAGGGCATACTGAAGCTTCTGTGTTTTTCCTCTCACTTCATTCTCAGAGCAGTGCAACAAAATAGCTGGTAGCAAAGGAAACTGGGGATTTTCCAGAACACATCACAAACTTTTTTACTGATCCTAAGATTCATGGTAAACTTGCAAGAACTTTTGGAACAGGATCATGAGAAGATACAATGAGAAGGGAGAAGGGTAAAAGGAAAAAATAAAACTAATAAAGAGAGACGCAAAATATATTTTTGGAAGTATGTAATTTTGTGAGATCTTCTCCGAGATAAAGGATTTGAGATTTGAGTCAATTGCAAAGTAGATCTGTAGAGCACATGTAAAATATCCTAGTCTTGCTCACATAAAAAACCTAAGATACATTTGACACACTTCTCCCTAAAACATGAACATCCCATTTAGACCACAATCACAACTAAATATATGAGTTGAAGACACACAGAGCAAACCTGATCCTTCTCAAGTGTTGTATTGTTGGTTTCAGCCCTTCCTGCATTTCACCTGAGAAACACTAACAAGTGTTGCATGTTTTTAATACCTAAGTTCTGAATATGAAAATTGTTCATTTAACTTTACATGTCAGATGTGGTCCTGGTCTTGTTTTAGTAAGGATCTGTTTGGGTCTTTAAAGCATTATTTTCTTCAAGTAATCACAGTATTGTACCTCATTATGTTTGGTTTTCCTCAGATATTCTTTATAATCAATACACGGAAGGGAGTCAGTATAGCAAAGGGAATGCAGCATTTCCTCACATCGACTATTTATCTAACACAAAACTGGAAAAATTTTGAAGGCAACAACAATAATTAAGAGAGAGCAGGGTCTGACCAGCAGTTATGCATTGCCTATATTTGCTAATTCCTTAATTCATTGGGAATCTCAGTCTCCTCACCCTGCCTTTTTGCACAATGTTGGGTTTTAGCTGCTCTAGTGCTATATTGTTTTGGTTTGTTTTGGTTTTTTCTTTTCTTGTTGTATTTGTTCTGAATATTGAAGCACCTTTAAAAATAATAAAAAGAGCATACAAACATGCAACTAAACCCAAAATACCAAGCATGGCACAGTAGGAGAAGAAAGCTTCTGGGGAGAGAAAGCAAAGCTGCGTGACAGATGGAAAGGTCTCAATGGATGAATGGTACTACTACAAATAAGTAGCAGGCAGCCAGAGGGAATCAAATAATGATTATAGAAGAAAAATGAGGGTTAAAAAAAGGAGGTAAAAAATCTTCAGCTGTGTCAGAAAATTCTAGAGTAGCAATGTTCAATTTTTTTATTTTTTTTTTAAGGAGATCTAATTTTATGCTCCCCACAAACAGGGAAATCAGTAAAGACAAAGAAGCTAAATAGCTGACAAGTGAGCCAGTGTGGACAGTATAAAAAGCTCAACATGTCCTTGGAGAGGAAGGAATGTACTCCAGGATTCAGTCTGGCATGCTCCAAAACCTGAACAGATTACTTTCTGACGATCAATACCTGTAACCACCAGAGGCCCGCTGCAGAGTTTAAAAAAAAAGAAAAAAAGAAAAAAAAAAGAAAAAAAAATCAGCTTCAAAGAGACCTGGTCCCAAGCTCACATTTTTGCCATTGGATGCTGAGGTAAGAGCTTTGGACAAGGCTCATTTTTCATCTCTTTATAGGGCTGTGGATTGAATATGAAGTGTCGTGGCATGTTCTCAGGTTTGCTCCGTTGGTTTCCTGTCCCAGAAAGGAACGTTCTCAGGATGACATTCATCCCCTTTGACCAAAGCTGGTGTCAGATCTTTCACAACAGCCTGATTAATAAGTATCTTTTAATATCCATGACTTTTAATCCACCTATAAAATAAAAATATAAAATACTTATTGTTTTCTTCATTGAAGTCCCTTTTTCTTTGCAGAGAGCTAGAAAAGCCAAAAAAAGTTCCTTGTTTTATTTGAAATGTCACTGATCAGCAGTTATAGCCAAATACTGATTAGCTATTTTAAAGAAGAACAGTAGGCACATTTTCATGTACTGTAGTATACCTCAATAGAAATTAAACCTAAGATCTTTCTCCATAATATAATTTAATCACAAAGAAATGTTAAAAAAAATGCTTTTAGATATTGCTATAAGTACAAAGCAATAATTCATACATGTTTGGAGTCACAGAGAGTTCTGTACAATTTGATGTCTCCTATTATAATTCCACCTTCCCCTCTCTCACATTTTAGCTTAATTTTCTTTTGTCTTTCTCCCATTCATTTTTCAAATACCGAAAGGCAGTGCACGTTTTCCAGGAAGCACTGATGTGATTTATTTTTTTATGCCCGTCTAACTTAAGTTGCTGAAAATAACCTATCTGAATAAGGAAAAACAAGACAGAGAGGAATGGAAAATCTAAGCAACTTTTTAAGGAAACAGTAAAAAAAGAAAAAAAAAAGAAAAAAGAAAAAAAACTGTATTGCTAATAGCAAACTCCAGTATGATGAATGAAAAGAACAACGATATCCTTTAATCATAAAGCACTAACATTCCAGCAGTGTTGGTAAGTGAGTGGAGCAGTGAAACCATCTGAGACTTAAACAGATGGATTAGGAAAGGTTCCACTGTGGGTTCCTGGACAGATTTCAAAACAGCAGCCTGATTAACTAATGCACAAAAAGCAAGTGATTCTTCCAATCAGTAAGCTTTTATGTAAGCATATTTGAGTTATAATATTTAAACACAAAATACAAGTGGGGTATCAAGAATTCCTCATGCTGGGCTAAAAAAGCAATAAGTTTTACTCGTATCTGGAGATCTCTTTTTTTTCCAGCATCTCTCAAATCGGTTTTATAGCTAATGTTGTCACCACATATTCATCAATATATTAACAGCTCCTGATGGTTTTGTGAAAATGATAGTGAGTTCCAAGTCAAAAAGCTGCTATTTTTTTACAAATCTCTTTTTTTTTTTTTTTTTTTTTTTAGGGAGAAGTTAACTAGGATTCCACTGAGTGATGGAAACTACACATAAAAATTAATCGTTGACTAATTTTTCTAGTGAGCACACTTTCCACAAATAATTAGGGAGGGAGTAGAATCCAAATCCCAGGTCACAGGGGCCCATGTCCTTCAGCATGCGTAACGTATTTTCCCTAGGTAACAAATAGAAATGGCAAACGGTAATTGGTTTATATGGATATTTTTATATATCTTTATTTCAGAATACTTTTTAAAGCCATTTAAAGGAGGTTACAATTCTTAAGGAATTTTTGGCAATGAATTCTATGTCTCTTTCTCTCTTAGGTGCCCAGAGTTGCAGACAGAAGTATGGTATTTTATAAAGGTTTCTAATAGTGGTCTAAAATACATCTTTACATAAGATGGTATTATTATAAGTTCTAACACCTTGTAATGTTCCAAGGATAGAAACAAGCACCAAAAGGGAAAAATTCAGAGTTCTTTATGACACTTGGACTTCTGGGCCACGGTCTCTAAAACTCCTTTTATACCAGAGTCAAAAGAGATGCAGATTTATGCTGATTAACTATCTTTTCCTTTCCAGCTGAGATCTGACTACAAGATATTTGACCTTAAATCTGATATCTGTCCAGACAGGAATTTTGCTTATTTATCATCATGCAATATTCTTTAGGAAACACTTGCATTGAATATGAATCTCTGCTTAGCTTAGCTAACCCATGAACACAAATGGAGTTTCAAGAAATTGATAAGAAAAATTATTAGTTCAGGACTAACACGCACATTTGAAGAACATATCCTTAGAGCCTGATAACTCAGCCAGACCAAAACAGCTTTTGACAGGACTAATGAAAGACATATCTGGAGTTTAAGGACTATGCTGCTACCAAATTTGCACTGCTTTCCACTATGCAAAGTTGCCCCAGGTTTAGAGTAAATTTCCCTGAGGAAATATCTCACTATCATAATTATTTGAAAATGGACAAGGAAATTAATCATATTTCCTTCAAGGTTCATAAGGTTCATGACATTTTCAGCCTAAAAAACCCTAATATTTGACCAAGAAAGAACTTTGCACTTTTTCAAGACATTTCAGAATCAATATCTCCATTAGTTATAAATATGTCCTGCATTTGCCAACATACAATGTAGTCATTACATGCGCAATATTTTTCATTGGTTTATTGCCTGTTAGAGGCCAGACTGTAATTGCCTGTTGTGATGTCTCAAGGACTTCATTCTGGCCTGGACTATTAGACTGCTGTGCTGCTGGGATTGCGCCTCTTTCCATCAAGGAGTTTGGGCTCCAAGACCTACAAAGATGCTGGCTTTCCTGGCTCCCCTCTAAATAACCCAGCTAGGTCGCCTGCTTAGTACATGTGTAGGTCTGAATATATGTATATATTTGCTTTGATGTTTGTAATGGAAATGGTCTTCATAAACTGAAAAAGGATATTGGGGGTTAAAATGCCTGCAGCCCTGAAACCAGTAATAAGTCCATTAGTCTACACTATAAGAACAGTGTCTTTCAGTCCCTGGGTTATGACCCTCACAGGGTGAAATGCCATTGTCAGAGTGTCTAAACAGTTTACAGAAGCATGTAGTAAACCAATAGTATTGAATAGAAACCTCTGAAGGCAGCAGAGATCCTTCTGAAAGAGTTCTTCACCTTTCTCAGACTAAAAAACTCTTTTTCCTTCTCAGT
Source organism: Antrostomus carolinensis (assembly GCF_000700745.2). NCBI lineage: Eukaryota > Metazoa > Chordata > Aves > Caprimulgiformes > Caprimulgidae > Antrostomus > Antrostomus carolinensis. The sequence goes on along the minus strand of NW_010332505.1, from coordinate 3,088 downwards.
CTACATACCAGCTGTAACCCCAAAGTCTTCTTTTTCTCTTCACTAGTCTGAACTTCAAGCTGGGTAAGGAGGAGGGTGATAGGAAGTCCCACTCATGCCTTTCCTCTGGACCAGGTTGTCACTAACTTAATCCCCACCATCAACATACACAGCATGTAGTGTTTGGAGGAATGGCAGCATAAATTCTCTCTGCTTTTTCTAGTTATTCAAATTCTGTGACATTTTGTGACGATCTGAGGGCATGTTTACAAGCAGTAAAAATACACTGATGTCATGAACAGACTACAACCCAGATGCTGTGATTCAACTTCAGCTGCCAATTACTGCTATTTTGAATACAAAGAAATCTGAAAGTAAAAACATTAAATTAAGGACATAAAGTAAATTAAGCAGAATATTTTGAAGTATTATCAGATTTCTACTTTAAAGGGTACTACAGATTCTAACAAAGGAAAAGAGTTCTTGCCCACAATTAAAACAGTAAATAGTATTATGCTCTGTGTAGCTCCTAGGAGTTCAGTCCCCCACAGTTATCTGTGGGATGCTGCACACTGCCACAGTAGGGCAGTTCAACATTTCAACCTCTTTCTGTAAAAATTAACCTGTTTTTTCTAATGCATTTTGAACTCTATTCACAGAAGCCCACATTGCATGAAATTCATAGGCCCCCACAGAGATAAAATAATTCTCATTTTTGGTGCACCACTGAGGAATGCTAAAAATAGTTGAACATACCAGGAAAACAAAAATCTCCTTTGGGGACCACAGTGTCTTTGCCTCACTAGAAGGAAGAAAACAGATATGCATATATTTGTACAATTATATCAAATTTCTGTATAATATACAAAGTAGTTAAATAGTCTGTATTCTGGAGAATCTCAAATCTCAAACCTACCTAATTATTACACTTCCTGTCTATTCCAAATGTAGAAGAACAGTGCATTAGTTTAAATTGCTGAGTAACTAATAGCAGTTTTTACTTTCATTTACTGTGAAAACATATTGAATACCAACATGTGTAAGAAGCATCTAATTTTGTGTGATATATACAGATACACATGCACATATCTAAATGCAGATGCACTTATATGCAGATGTGCGTGTACAATTTTTTTCTGTGAAGAAAAGATTTCCTCATTGTCATCTGTATCTTGGTACCTGACTTCATCAGGAGTCCTGCATCAGTGGCATAATGCTTACATAGACAGTTTGGATTGACTTGAACCCGAGACAATTGCAGGACAAAGGTTTTTCGTTAAATCCCTGTTGATTAGCCCTAAAAATTACACTGGTGACCTTGGAAACAGAACTAGGAATTTTCTTCACTATGAGCATTAAAGATATGAAACTGTTACAGTCTTGATGTGCATATATACACAAATCTCAACACTTTGCCCTGCTATACTCTCTTCTGAGTTATTTTTAGGAACATTTTTAAGTAAGATGTTGAAGCAGTAAGACCAGATATAGTACATTTGATCTTAAACCATACCTGTATACTAGAATATATGGGAGAGGCACTGAATGACACTTTTATAAACACCACAACAAATTTATCTGAAGTCAAATAAAGGAGGTGTATGTTCATTACTGGCTGTGGTGAATTTCTTTTTGGATGCTGTGTGCTTTAACAGGACTCTATTCCTGCCAATATGCCTCTCTGAGTGAAAACAGTTTTATTAGACGTTGCAGCAGCCTTCAGATTACATCCACACAAACAAATAAGATATTACTGGGTGCCAAAACATTTGTATGGATACTGAACAATCATAATTAAAGCAGTCAACATTAAGCATTCAGAAATGGTTAACATTCAGAAGCTTTTAGGTAGCTACAGATTTCCCATTGTTTAAAAAAGGAAAGAGGTTTTATAATTGTTTTTTATCTACCTACAGAAATATTTTTTTTCCTATTTAATGAAAGCACTGCTCTTATACATAAGATACCATGAACTCATCTTTGGAAAAAACATATTTAGGAGTGGAAATACTGAAGTGCCCTTAAACCATTACTATTAAATATTATGCTGAATTAAGAATAAACATAAATGACAACACAAGTTAGATACTGCATCTACATGTAGCACACATTTTAACATTCATTATATATGAGAGTAATCATGTTTTTGTCTGTGCAAATGTTCTAGTAGCAAATGTAGTGAACGCTGTGCTGTAATGAGATATGTAGGACATATCATGGTGAAAGACTCTGTAAGGTTTAGCCACTTGATGCATTTGCAGGTGTGAAGCATCTCAAAGGCTCCATTCTGATTAGATGAATTTCAAATTCTGTGACAAGCATTAACATGCCTTGTGTAGGATTGGGTGTTGAACACACAAAGATATTTATAAATTCCACTTCATGCTCTTAATATTAGGGTAATCAGTTCGCTCTTTCCTTTTCATTTGTCATATTTATTTCATGTAGCACAAGAGCTTGCCATTTCAAAGTATCCGTGTTTCCTTGGCTTAAGGAAAAAAAAGAACTTATGTTTTCTACCTATAGTACATCTGTCCCTTAGCTGCTGACTCCACTGTAATCTCTAAATCTTGATGCCGAAGGCAATAGAAGGCCAAGGATAAATTTTTGGTTTGCTTATTCTTTCTATAACATTTTGTTTTTCATAATGTTCATGTTTTGATTTTTGCACCAAAATCAACCTTAACTCAGAGGACAGATTTTAGTAACATGTCTAAGATTTGCCTGCTTCTGTGGTCAACAGTCCAATGGCTGTGTATTGGGTCTGGGTGGCTGAGTTTTGGTAACGGAGCAGGGGGAATAGGAGTGGCTTTGGTGAGAAGCTGCCAGAAACTTCCCCCATGTCCGACACAGCCAATGCCAGCCGGTTCCAAGATGGACCCGCTGCTGGCCAAGGCCAAGCCCATCAGTAACAATGGTAACACCACTGTGATAATATATTTAAGAAAGGAGATGAAAAAAACCTGCACACTTTGCAGCTGGTCACAGAGGAATGAGAAGATGTGAGAGAAATAATTCTGCAGACACCAAGGTCAGTGAAGAAGGAGGGGGACGAGGTGCTCCAGGCACCGGAGCAGATTCCCTGCAACTTGTGGTGAAGACCACGGTG
>NW_010332504.1:0-10257 GCF_000700745.2 Antrostomus carolinensis | reverse complement strand
AAAATAATTATTAATTTATATATTTATTATTTATAAATTATTATGTATATACTTAATAATTGAATTATTTTTTAATTATTTTTTCCCATAATCTGTTATCTTTTTTTACCAAAAACCTTGAAACAGTATCAGATAAAATATTTATTTAACCAGAAAAATCAAGCAGTCTCAGGTCTTTGGAAATCAATAAAAGTAATACCGTTATGCTATGTGCTAATATGAGCAAAATATAAGCTCGTTGTCATAAGGCCCAGTAAATGGTTTTCATTATTTCAGAGTCAAGTGCGGGTTTTCTCTATTGGGAAAACAATCCACTCTACATTTTTTCTGAGTGATCCAATGTAATTAATGCCAGTATTAATTGATTCAAGTCCATCTCAGTCCATTCATTTGTCTAGACATATTTTTATGCATATAGATGAAGAGGTATTAGTTTCAGATCTCTTGTATTTGTGTTCTTTAGTAGACTTGTCTGCTACATTGTAAAAAATAATATAGGACTTTTATCAATATTTAAATCTCCTTTGCAATCCTTTCAACGTGCTAATAACAAAATGAACATACCTTTTCCTGGATAAGTGGGTTTGGTAACTTAGAGACTGACTTCGTGTTAAAAGCAACAGTTAGTCTGTTGTTCCCATGATAAGCTGAAACATCTTTTTTAGTCAATATTAAGTGTTTAAAATAATGAGAAAAGCATTACAAAACATGAATGTACCTATCCTACTGAATGAAATACATAAATGCACAGAGGTAGGTTCAGTATTGATAAACAATAAAGGATATGGTTCTGTTGTTAATTTTGATCTTCACTAAAGTTAAATCTTTGATTAGACCTTTACCTGTAAAACAGATCTTTACCTGTAAAAACAAGGGATTTGTTTAAGTATAGAAATGTGTCATTTGTAATGTATTATGTACTGCATTACAATTTCCCTCTATAACATTTGAGACAATTTTTGTTTAGAAAAAAACTGCCCTGAGATGCACACCATACTCCTGCTTCTCAGGTGCACTTTGCCTTTGTCCCTACTCCAGCTATTTTGTGAACAATTTTGCATCACTATTGAATTTCTACTTCACAGTGATGTCCAGATGCTCTTCCGCAGTATAGGCACTTGACCAGTTATGATCCTTTCCAATTTTCTGCATGTAAGTTTTTCTTTCCAAGAAAAAAACATTAAATCTTTTTATAATGTGTGTTTTTAGGGCACTTTCTCTCTCTTATTGAGATAATTTTGAGATCCATCCCTGCCTGCTACTGCATCCATGTTCTTCCATTTCATCTGTTCTCAGTGCCACCTGCAAATTTTATTAACATACACTCAGTTCAGCCACCCAAGTTATAATGAAAATATTAAGTGGTAGTGGACATTTGTCAGATACAAGAAAAAGATCTAAAGGACCCACTTGACATTCTTTCACTGTCTGCTGTTGAATAATTGATACCTACTCTCTGATAACTATCATTTTTGTGTTGGTTTTCTAGCACTTTTACTGATACTGTATACTTTGCTCAATTTTATCTGTGACATAAGGTAGGTAACATAATAACTATGCTTTGCAGCTTGAATAAATAGTATGATAACTTTAACATTTTTTATTATAATAGTATAACTTCTGTACACCTTAAGCAGTATTGTCCATAGCTCTCACCTGCAATCTCAAGGATTTACTTCATATCAGTTTAACATTTCTGTTTCATTATTCTTTTCAAGCAAAATTAAGAACTGATATGTAACTGTGACTCTTGAGCAACAATAAGAGCATCTTGTTTGTAATGGTGCCCTTCCGGTGGAAAGAAACTTAACCATAAGGTTCAAGTAAATGACTTGAAATTTACTTGCAGATTTATCTGCAAGGTTCAGGAAGATTATTTATCTGAACTTCACTTACAGATTTAACACGCCACTGTGTCAGGTTTTACAAATACAATGGAAGAATGTAGTTTTGTAATTTTAAAAGCAAGAGTAGTACACTGTAACAACCATAAGCAACTTACCAAGTACACTACTAAAACCACAGGCCATTCACAAACACAAGCATACTAAACATCACACACCTTTACAAAATAAAGCATAAACAATATTCACTTACCCCTCCAGGTAAGGGTTCTCAATCCCATGGAAGCTACCTTGACCACTGTGCCTATCAAGGAGGAATGGTCTCCTTCACAAGCTATCTGTATAGTCGGAGAAGTTAATCCCCCCTTTCCAAACTGAATCTTAAGGTTTTTATCCCCTGACTTATCTAACAATGTGAACTGAGTGGTTATACCATTATCTTTGGCTATGTGGTTGTTTCTCCTCATCTGTCTTTCTTTCTTTGCTGCTCTGTGGTTGTTTGAGTACACAAAGTTGTCATTTGAAACTGAATCTGAAACCCTCCAGCTTTTATTTATCTTGCTTCCTCAGGCAACGGAAGAGTAGTTGTATTGAGACTCAGGGCATAATATTTGGTAAGAGATTTCAAGGCTCAACTCAGGTTTTGGTTCTTTGAATGGTGCAGCCACTGCTCTGTTTGGTTTAGGGCTTATCGGACAACCCAGGGCTGAGCTACCTACACAGCTCCCCATGAGTTGTCTTTGCAAAGAGACAGGGGCTCAAGGCAACCCAAGGCTGGGTCACTTTTGTAACCCCCCATAAATTGCCTATGGGCACTAGACATTGTGATACTTGTTTGTGAACTATGAGTCAGATAATCCATACAGCCCTAAAATGCAAGGAAAATAAATGTTTTCTGAATGACCCACTGGAAGTAGCACGGTTTCAGAGTTCATATACACAGGCATATACATATTCCCTTAATATGAACATGTAGATAAACCATTTGAAACATTTCTGGCCTGGAGCACAATAATCTTTAAACCTCTTAAAAGAGGCTTATGCCTAAGTTTTCTTGACTTTACCATTTATTGCAATCTGTCATGATCATTACTACTATTTAGTAACTGAGTAGTTAAATAATTACATTGCTTGTGACAACTGCAGATTTAGTCATCACACAACACTTTCTATCACTGTACTTTTAAAGATTCAAAGGCATTCACCATGCTCACTTGGCAGTGAGAGTGACTTACATGACTAGGATTTTACCCTTTTTACGTCATTATGTCACACCAAGATGTGTAAAGACAAAAAATGACAAAAAAAGCTCCAAACCAAAAACAAACAAAAAAACTACAAAAACACAAAACCAAAAACCAACAAGGAAAGGGCAAAGTAACAATATAATTAAAGTATAAATAGGTGAACATTTATATTGAACACCTTCAGAGGCAGATGAAAGTTACCACTAGTACGGTCTGACTTCTTTTTTACATCCATATACATAGTGAAAAATGTTTTTCATAAATCACAGGAAAATGTTAATATTTTTATTCCTTTTTCCAGGGAAGACATCAGAGAAAGAGGAAAATCAGTAGATAAAACCCAATATAATTTATGTTAAAGATTTGCCTTACATGCATATTTGTATGGATGCTGAAGTTAGGTTGGCCAGATATCTTTTATCTACCATTTTCTTCATAATCTAGGTGAAAGTTTTATTTGTATGTTAGTGCATGTATATAATGTATGAATAAAATCTGCAGCACCATCATCATCATCATCATCATCATCATCATCATAGAAGTACTGCTAGGACGAGATATAAATTTTGTGCAGTTATTTCTATCTTTTTTGACAAGATAAAGAAAAGCTATTTATCACAAGTTAAAACTGCCATTAGACATCAGTTTCCAGTCCTCTTAAAATGAACAGAATGTATGGTGTATCCTAGCACTAATACAATTTGAATATTGCCTCATTTAACCATACGGAGTCTGTATAATATTACAATCAGCTCTTTGTTTTCCTTAATAAGAAAGGTCCTGATGTAATTATACCTTCAGCTGGTGTTAGAGAACACATATAATTTCAGAAATCTGATTAACTTGTTTTCTATGACTGAAAACTGCTAATGTGGAAAATTTGAAAGTAAATATGATTGGATTACCAGGGAACATTTCATTTACCTTTCTCATAGATATGAAAGAAAGAAAGAAAGAAAGAAAGAAAGAAAGAAAGAAAGAAAGAAAGAAAGAAAGAAAGAAAGAAAACCCCATACATAAATCCTGCTTCTATGAAAATATTCAACATGAAAAAATATATGCATCTATTTAACATGCAAGAAGTTAAGGATTTATCTGCTTGTCCTTCTCAAATGAAATATGTTTCATGCAGGCATTTGTAGATTTTTGTGGGGTTTTGGTTTCATTTTGTTGATGTTAATTTTTAATAAATCTAGTCCAAACATTTTGTGGAGTCTCTTTTCTCACTGTTCTATCAGACAAGGGACCAGTGAAAAGCAAGAGCAATAAAGATCAGGTAAACAGAGAAAGGGAATGGAAATAAAACCAGAAGAGAAATAAAGAAAAGAGCTGAAAAGATCCCCTTCTGTGATTCAAGAGTTGTGCAGATTACATGGGGTTGTAAGAGAAGGTTAGTATTAGCTTAAGTCATGGCAGAGTCAGGTGCTCTGCCTTAAATTTTCAAGATGGATAAAGCAAGTATAAAACTTAATATACAATTTATATCCATGATCAGGATGTTTCAAAGCAACATATTTGTTTTCAAATCTTAAATATTCAGATGCTTAGAAGTAGATTCAAAAGTTAGAATACGTGGACATTTGTTTAAATTTACTATAAAGAGCCTTACTTGTAAACATGACATGATTTCTTTAAGGTACAGAAAAACTTTGATAAATCAAGATTTATTAATATTCACATTTTAAAATTCTTTTTTAATGTTACATGATTGGCCATGCCTATGTAGCACTTTCTGTTCTAATCTATAGCTTTGTTCATTGTTATTTCATACATTATCTCTCAACATCTGATTTAGAATGACTCCAAAGGAGGACCACGAGGATGATCTGAGGGCTGGAGCACCTCTACTATGATGACAGACTGAGAGAGTTGGGGCTGTTCAGCCTGAAAAAGAGAAGGCTCTGGGGAGATCTTATAGCAGCCTTCCAGTACCTGAAGGGGCTACAAGAAAGCTGGGGAGGGACTTTTTACAAGGGCGAGTAATGACTGGAACAAGGGGTAGTGGCTTCAAACTGGAAGAGGAGAGGTTTAGATTAGATATTAGGAATAAATTCTTCACTGTGAGGGTGGTCAGACACTGGAACAGGTTGCCCAGAGAAGTTGTGGATGCCCCCTCCTTGGAAGTGTTCAAGGCCAGGCTGGATGAGGCTTTGAGCAACCTGGTCTAGTGGAAGGTGTCCCTGCTGATGGCAGGATAGTTGGAACTAGATGATCATTAAAGTCCCTTCCAACCCAAACCATTCTATGATTCTATGTTTTTCTCTTTTGAATTGCCTTTTTCAGTCCTTTTCCCAGCACTCCCTGAGGAAACAGAAAACAGTAGCAAAAGGCTTGTTTTAACACAAACCAGTGTTTGACATCAGACTTGCTGTCGGATGTTGCAGCAGAGAAAACACCTTCAACTTAAGAAGTTCTTCCCATACCATGGCCCAAAATTTTGTCAACAGGTTCACATCTGTAGCCCAGTATTTATTCTACATCCTCCATAATCTCCAGTGTGTTTTCCAGAGAAGAAGTCAGGCTTAGCATTTTGCTTTTTCCTTTCTGTGCATAGCATTTTTCACTTGTCTGTTCAGAGTTTCATATATTGATTTCAGAGTGTTTTGGCAATTTATCAAGATCACTTTGAATTCAAACCTTCCTTTCAAAATGCTTGTAACTTTTATGAATGCAAATTACCTTTTATAGGCATATATTCTTTTGCACTCATCTAAATCACTAACCAGAACTATCCATTACATGCTGAGTATTTCTTCTTAGTACATTATCAATTGCACTAATTACAGCTATCTTGTAACTGTTAGTTTCATACACAGCTACGCTGTACTTCTGCTTCCCATATTTTTCTAGTTAGCACTGACAAATAACATACAAAACTATCTCAAAAAGATATACCATATATATTCCTGTATTGGGTTTCTCCCATCTACTAGTGCAGAAAATTTAGGCTTAAAATTTTTTTAAAAATGTGTTTAAGATTTTTTACTTCCTAAATTCTTGTAGGTCTTTTAATTTTTATAATCTTGCTATCTAAAAAGTGGCAAAATTAGTATTTAATAATTTATTCCAGTTTCTTTATTAAAAATCTAGAATCATAAATCTCTGAAAGTAGAAGTGTAAAACTCTTTACTAAAAACATACATGATAGTTTTTTAGTGATTGGGCACAATGTTGAGAATTATTGTGTCTTTGTGGTGATTTTGGCTGGGATAAAGTTTATTTTCTTCATAGTAGCTAGTATGGGGCTATGTTTCGGATTTGTGCTAAAAACAGTGTTGATAACATAGGGATGTTTTCATTACTGCTGAGCAGTGCTTACACAGTCAAGGCATTCTCTGCTTCTCACAGCACCCCACCAGCAGGTAGGCTGAGGATACACAAAGAGTTGAGAGGGGACACAGCTGGGACAGCTGACCCAAACTGACCAAAGGGATATTCCAGACCACATGATGTCATGCTCAGCATGTAAAGCTGGGGGAAGAAGAAGGAAGAAAGTACATTCCAAGTGATGACTGTTGTCTTCCCAAGTAACCATTATTCTTGATGTAGCCCTACTTTCCTAGAGATGACTGAACACCTGTCTGCCGATGGGAAGTAATGAATGAATTCCTTGTTTTGCTTTGCTTCCATTTATGGCCTTTGCTTTACTTATTAAACTGTCTTTATCTCAACCCACAAGTTTTCTCACTTTTGCCCTTCTGATTCTCTCCCCCATCCCGTAGGGGAACAGTGAAAGACCAGTTGTGTGGAGCTTAGTAACCAGCCAAGGTTAAATTACGACAGTGTTATAAAAAACTAGTCTGGTTTATTTGCACATAGAATAAGGAAAATCAAGTCCCAGCTAGTAAAAACAAAACAAAACAAAAAAAGTGAGTCAGGAAGCAGTTCTGTTTAATTTTGTCCAGAATAATCCCACCATGACCCTGAGGCAAATCATAGTTTCATAACAAACAAAACATCACTATGAAGTAGTGTCTTTAAATCAATTTATTTCTTCCCCTCTGAAATACATTCAAGACTTTTAAGGCTTACTTCTCCAACTTTTGACAAACACTACTGCTTAATTTTTGGGGGGTTTTTTGTTTGTTTTTTTTTCTGTATATACTCCTGAATGTTTAAAATGTGGCATCTTATAAGATTTTTGAACCAGTGCACCATGTCTCTATTTCATAATTGAAGTGAACGGCATAGGGCACAATACCTTTAGCTCTGGAGAAGGAAAAAAGCAGAGGGTTATCAGGGTAGAAAGGTTTTATCTTGTTTTGCTTTGAAATCTTAACTCATATCTTAGTTTGTGCTCTAGCCAGACAGCTAGGCAGTGTTTTGCAGAGAATGCAGTCTCAGCAAGAAGACAAAATGTCTGACTGACACCAGTCAGACAAATGTTGCTGTCATTCAAATATAGCCCAGTAAATATTTCTTGCTTTTTGCTACCGAAGGGTATGTCTCTACCATGACAAAGCATAGTGCAGAGATTGACAAATTATCACTTCAGCCTCAGCTTTAAACCCATAGAGAACAGAAATCTGGATCTAGGTATCATATCACGCATTTATATGAGACCACCTAATTATTACTCTGTTGTTCATGGGACTGAGCTGAGTATTATGGAGGATATGGTGGGTATCTTTGGGCTATGTTTCTAAAATTCACTGCAGGATACATTGTGAAATCATGCAAAGCTGATTGTTTCTGTATTTCTTAGAGACATGACTTGAAACTGTCTATCAAGATGAAATTCTTCTATGCTAATCCTCTCCCTCCTAAAAAAAAAAATAATAAAAAACCCAAAACCACACAAAAAAAAAAAAAACACAACCCCCCCCCCCACTACAAACCAGACATAGTTACCTAGATACCCAGGGGAAAAAAATGGAGCAAGATGTGCCCTTGGGGGAGGAGGATCAGATCAGATAACACTTAAGCAAATTGGACATACATAAGTCTATGGGTCCTGATAGACTGCACCCACAAGGGATGAGGGAGTTGGCAGATGTCATTGCGAGGTCACTCTTGATAGTCTTTGATTGATCATGATGACTTGGAGAACTGCCTAAAGACTAGAGGAAAGAAAATATCACCTCCATCTCCAAGAAGGGCAAGAAGGAGGACCTAGGGAACTAGAGTCTGGTCAGTCTCACCTTGATGTCTGGGAATGTAATGGAGCAGCTAGTTCTTGAAAACATTTCCAGAAACATATAGGATATCAGAAGTAGTCAGTATGGCTTCACCAAGGGGAAGTTATTCTTGATCTATGTGATAAAATTCTATGATGAAGTGACTGGCCTGGTAGACAAAGGGATAGCAATGGATATTGCCTACTTGGAACTTGGACTTCAGTAAGGCCTTTGACACTGTCTTCCACAAAATCCTCATAGAAAAGCTGTTAATGTACAAGCTGGATGAACAGATGGTGAAAACCGGCTGAATGACCAAGCCCAGAGGGTGGTAATCTGTAGCACAAAGTCTTGTTGAAGACCACTGCCTAGCAGTGTACCTTAGTGAATCAATACTGAGTCCACTCCAGTGTTTATTAACAATCTGGACGGTAGGGGAGAGTGTACTCTCAGTAAGTTTGCAGCAACACCAAACTGGGAGTGGCTGGCTGACAACCTAGAGGGTCGTATCCCTGCCAGCTAGAGGGACCTTTACAGGCTGGAGAAACGGGCTGACAGGGACCTCATGAAGTTCAACAAGGGGAAGCACAAAGTCCAGAACCTGGGGAGGAACAACCCCAAGAACCACTATATGCTGTGGGCCACCAAGCTGGAAAGTAGCTGTGACTCCTCCCCTTTTATTTAGCCCTGGTGAAGCCACACTGGCAGTGCTGTGTCCAGGTCCAGGCTTTTCCATACAAGAGAGACATGAACATACTGGAGAGAGTTCAATGAAGAGCCACAAGGATCATCAAGGCACTGATGCATCTCTCCTACAAGGAAAAGCTGAAAGAGCTGGTAATATTTAGCCAGAAGGCTCAGGCAGATCTCCCCAATGTATATAAATACCTGTCAGGGGGATGCAAAGGGAATGGAGCCATGCACTTTCCAGTGGTGCCCAGTGACAGGAAAAGGGACAATGGGAACACAGTGAAACACACGTGGTTCTGTCTGAACTTCAGGAAACATGTTTTTTTAAGGTTGACTGAGCACTGCAATGGGTTGCCCAGGGAAGCTGTAGAGTTTCCCTCCTTAGAGACTCTAAAAAACTGTCTACACGTGGTCCTGGGCAACTGGCTCTCGGTGGTCCTACTTGGCAAGAGGAAGGGATCTCGAGAGGTCCATTCCAGCCTTAAGTATTCTGTGACACTGTTGAAGAGAAACAACTTTCATTGAGGTTGAAATGTAGATCTTGGCAGGAGATCCAAAATTCTGTGTCATGGATAATTGTGTGTAAATAAGCATTTTAGGATGCTTAGAAAAATCCTTTCCCTAAAAACCAGAATAAGAACTGATTTTGCGATTTCTACATATAGGTTAAATATATGAATTCTCCAATTCCTATTGGTACGTCAAGATTTTATTCTGGCTATGAAGATTTTGATGCAACTGACTGATTTCCCTGCAGAAAAAATGATACAGCCAAATAGAAAAAAAACCCAAACTCCTCCCCACTCAAAACAACAACCAACCAAACAAAAAGAAAACCCCAAACTCACAAGTAGAGCAGTGCTGAATGTGTGTAGGATTATCATATATATAGTATTTATAAGTGATAGGGAGAATGTTACTTACTGGCATTGTGTTTGTGCATATATATGCTTATTTCTTTTGTCCTGCCTATCCTTGCATTTTAGGATAAGATTTAATACAGAATTGAGGAGACCTATAACTATAATCATATAACAATTGTATCTTTAATTCTGATTGGCTACTGTTTATTTTTGTTTAAACAATGCTCTTGAATTCTTCTGGAATCTTTCTCCTGGCCCCTTCCAGTTGTGAGCTGTAGTCCTAAGGGAGGTGATGTGTCCTTTTGCAGTGCAATGCTATGCCATCTCTTGAACGAGCTTCTCTTAACAGTCAGATCTAGTCTATTATTTTGGAACTAAATAAAATTTAGGTAGCTGGCAGTTATTCTGAGTTATTTAAAAACAAACAAACAAACAAAGAAACCCCCAAATAACCAAAGATTTCTGGATATATTTTATGCATATTGAAAGATACTAT
>NW_010332503.1:0-74765 GCF_000700745.2 Antrostomus carolinensis | reverse complement strand
TGAACAGCACCAGTCCCAACACTGACCCCTGCGGGACACCACTCGTCACCGGCTTCCACTCGGACTTTGAGCTTCTATCTTTGTTCCTGGGGGTATGCGTTATGCCCAGCAGTGGACTGAAATAGTGTGCTTGGTCAAGTGGTCTAAGAAATCAGCTCTGAATTTGTCCTCTCATATTGGTATTCAGCACAGAGATCTAATCTGGCCTGTTATAATTTTTTTTCCAGGGATTGGACAACTGCATTTGGCCTGCTCGACAAAGCCTACCGTGTTGTCTTTAATGCCACATGCAGTTCTTGGGTAAGGCTCAGTGCCATTTGCTACAGGTGTTCCTGTCCTGTTTGGGATTTTTTGGCAGATATGTTGGTGGTGCTTTGTCCATCTTTGAATGTGGACTTTGTGGTTGCCTCCAAGAAGCTTGGCAACTTTTGCTTTTGCAAATGTGCTGGTGTTCAAACCATTACTACTGACTGTATGGCTCTTTTTGATATTTGGGTTTGGTTGGGTTTTGGTTCCTCCCCCCTGCTTCTCTCTTCTCCTTCCCCCTCCCCCCCCTTCCTGGTTACTGCTTTGAGGAGAAGAAAAAGAGCAAAAGGAATGCTTGTATTCAGCTGCTCCTTTCCCCCTTTTGGACATCAGTCATTCAGTCCTGTGTGTACATGATAACTTCTGACTCATAGCTGGAGCTCTTGATGGTTTTGTGGATTCTTTGTTGATGCTGACTGTCTAAGCACGTGAAGGCTTTTACACTGATGCTGTCTCCACTGAGTCTATCTCCACAATGTTGCGTGACAGTGTAAACCTCACCTTTGATGCTGCTTGTTCCTGGCTGTTTGACGCAGACCACTTCTGGACCTGCTGGCCTAGCGGTTCGTGGCACCGTAAAAGCAGGCGCCGTCTGTTGCTGCACTCCCATCTGATTTGTGCACTAGTTGTTGCTTTCCTCCCATCAGTAGTCAAGGATCTTAAAACCATTACTCTGTGCTTCTGACTATTATCTAATCTGGGAAGACTATTAATTGCAGTATTCCACTGTTGCAATACGACCTAATTGCATGGCTTTTCTGCCAGTTTCGCCTCTGCAAGACACCCCTAATTGTAGCTATCTAGATGTCTGTAGAAATTTGGTGTTTCTCTGTGCTAGTACTGTCTGGACACCTCCCTGTTTCAGGTATGCTCTCTACCAGATATTTGTAACTGGGCAGCTGATAGGGTGTCCGTATCATCTCAGTTTACTTCAGGTGTAAGTTTGCAGGAGCTAAACTCCACTGCAGATTTCCACTAAGGAGAATGCTATTTTGTATATTTTATTTACTCCTCCTTTAGTTACACAAGCCAGACTTATGGCACTTTATTATTTTATCTTTCAAGCAGTGTGAAGCATGGACTGTTTTTATTGTCTGTGAAATCTCAGCCTTTTCAGGTCTCTATTACCAGCAGCTGCCATCAACAGCATGAAAGTACCAGAAGATAAGCTGCTGATATGATTTATAGTTCATAGAGCAGCATGTGTTATCACATAACATGTGGCTCAACTTAATGAATTTGTTGCCAGCACTGTCTTTGAGAAGTACTCTTCCCTCACATAATACAGTACTTATCATGCACTTTTTTGGATGCAGTGATGGTCCTCTTATTTGATGTTCAGCTGCAGGTAATCAGATTTTTGTCCAGTTTGTATCTACAGGTGGATTGCTGGAGTTCTTCCTTTGCAAGCTTTCCCTAAATGAAAGGAATTCCTCACAGATATTTTTAATCTGGTTGTGTCCTTACTTGTCTCTGTATAAAAGTGTCTCAAAGCTACAGATGTCTCGTGTAGTGCATGTGTTTCCTCTGCTTTGTTTCAATGCTTGTAAACAGTTCATGGGACCTGTTCAGGAATTGTTATAGCTGAGTATTATGAAACCGAACTGTCTGGGTGTTGTCTTCTACTACAGTAATATAATCAGCCAGAGCCTTGATGCCAGGAGATAATAATGGCTGGTTCTGCAATCAGCATGGGTTGGTGGCCTTGGGCAGCTGGATGCCTTTAGGCATTTGCACTCTCAGTACCTGCCTAGAAGGATTACAGAGGCTTGCCAAGCAGTTAGGAACTTCACGTAGTGTGCTTGAATCTGTAGTTACAGAACAAATGTTTTACTCTGCACCAACTCATCTAATGAATAGCTTCTTCTGATACTTGTTTGGAGTTGTGCAGAGCACTGCTTCACCTAAAGTTTCTTGGTCCTTTGTAGCTCCTTGATGTTCTAATAGCAAGTAGGACAAACCTCATGAGCTTGACAGTTTTCTCAGGAGATTATAAAGGCTCTTGGTCTTCTACTTCATTATGTATACTACTTGTGGTAAAAGTTTGCTTTTGCCTTATTATGCAGACACACAGATCAAGATATCTGAGTAGTTTCTGTATGTGGTTAGAACTCATCATTAGCTTTCCTTGCCCTGAACTTACTTGGGTTTTTGTGCCATGGATTTCATGTAATAAAATCTCCTGCTGCTCAGCAGATGGGCTCCAAAGTCAAATACCATAAAGCAAGTCTTTTGTGTCACAAATTTTGCATAGGTTTCGTGATGATTGTATTTGGCATAACTAGTATTTATTTGTGCTTCTCTGCTCTAATAGTGCTGTATCTCGACACTTAAGATGTTAGTAAATCTGGTTCCAAATTTCAGCCAGCTTGAGCTGGTGGTTAATTTAATAGCTTAATTGCAAGGTGATAATTGAACAGCAGCTGTCTTAGTTTCCTAGATGAGGATGCTGCATCATTAGATCTTCTAAAGCCTTGTTAAAAGCTGCCTCAAAAGAGGTGAGTGTACTTTGTTGTCATCGTTGTTGATGTATTGGACTAGAAGCTTCCCTGCTTGCCCTGGAGCCTGTTGGCTGGGTGCTTCAAGCACTAGGCAGCAATGCCTGCAATATTAATTGGAGGTTTCTGGAGTTTTTTCAGTGTATGGGTTTTTCCACCTTTCCTAGCCTAGTGGCAATTAGTATTTTAATTCTTTTCCCTCTGTGCTCAGCTGTCTTTAAAGCAGTGTCTCCTGTGTGCTTAACTGTTGGTGTTCAGCGGGTCACTGCACTGGTGTGCTGGTGTGTAAGCCTTAATCTACAGTGATGTGCAGTCACAAGTGCATCTGTAAAAATGCACTTTTTAGACCAGTAAGTGCTCTGGAGCATTGAGAGGAGTAACTGTAATATACCCCAAAACTGAGAAGAGCAAAGGTAATGATCTGCAGCGGTTAGAGCAGCCCTTCTAGCAGAATGCTTGACGTTTCAGTGGTATGGCTTTGCATGTGGGCATGCCTCCAGCCTTTACTCTGGTGTGAGTACGCTGTAGGTAAGTTCTCATCTAAATATAGTAAGCCTGTGTGGTGGGTTTTTTTTCTTCCTCAATGGATTATTTTCAGTGCACAGTAAGTGGAAAAGTGTCTTCTACACGGTTACTTCATCACAGGCTTTCAGATGTTTCCAGTTGTTTAGCTTTCTTATTGAAGACTGCACAGAAGCTTGGTGAGGGGCTTTGGGACGGTCTTTCTAGTCTCTAATCTGTAAGGGGATGCATATCATTGATAATAGAAGCCTAGTTCTGTAGAGGTCATTCCATAGTATCCACGTAAGTTATATTTAGAGCTTGTTTCTCTCTGATTGGTGTCAGAGGAAAGCTGCTGTTACAAACTGCTTATTTATTTATAAACACACAGTGAATGCCAGCTTCCTGTAGAGTATCAGCCTGGAACTTTGTTCTTAAAAAAAATGTGAGGAAAAAGGCTTCTAGGAAGAAAACCCCAAAACAACAACAAAAACCCACCAGTCACAATGTGTTCTTGATGACTGGTTTGGTGTTTTTTTTTCTTTTTTTCTTTTTTTTTTCTTTTTTACCAGCCAGTGGCTTAATATAAAACTGATTCTGTGTTTGTCAAATGGAAATGTAGCCAGATACTGTAAAGTAGTAGATTACTCAACCTCCAGGACGAATCATGGTCTCCAGGTAGCAGAAGGTGGCTTACGAGGCAGTGGCTTACAAAGTGGTTGCAAAAGTAGCTTGCTGGCTCATTCCCTGCACCTCTTTGGCTGATCTTTTCCCCCTCTTACCCCAGAAAATTCATTTAAAAATGCAATGTAAGTGTTCATCCAATTTCTTACTTAGTCGTGAGTAAACAATTGTAATGGAGCACACAGGTGCAGATCCTTGGATCTCTCAAATGTTATTGGCCTTTCAGTATATCTAGTTTGTTTTCTGCTTTTGTTTGAGAGAAGCACAGTTTCAGAGAAATCTTAAATGACAAATTCAACTTCTTTTTTGCCTTATTGAATAACTGGATAATCCTACAACTTATTAAGAAGAGTAAGTGTTGCAACCCTGTGCTTGTTCATTCAACTTTTGATTGTCTAGTATTTGTTTTGTAAATGTAGATATTAGCTCAGTGTTGTGGGGTTTTTTTTTTTTTTGGAGGGGGGGGGGGGGGGGGGGGTGTTTTGTTTTGTTTTTTTCTTTTAAGCCATTGCACTCTCCTCCCCCCATTGTAATGGAGAAATATTTAGTTTGCTTTATTTTGACTTCTAATCGTTTGTGTGAATCATAGAATCATAGAATGGTTTGGGTTGGAAGGGACCTTAAAGATCATCTAGTTCCAACCCCCCTGCCATGAGCAGGGAAAAATGCAGGGAATATGGGTTACTGCTCTTTGGTAGCTGGTTTTGACGTGGAATAACCAAAGGAAAACTTGTCTATGAAATCTTTGAAACTTTTTAACTTTCCTAATGCAAAACAGTAGCATTTTTAACTAAACAGGATGAATCTATAGTGCCAGAGGGGAAATTGTCACATAATGTGCGTGTGTCCATACTTGCAAATAAAAGAAGTCTGTCATTGAAGCAATTATGAATACTCCAGTAACTTTTCCATGCTCTTCAGCTCTTCTAGAAATCACTTTCAGAAAGTGGCAAAATGGCCTTTGTACTCAACAATACTGACTGCAGAACAGTTCAATCTCTCTGGGCCAACGGCTGCCTTGCTGTGAACCAGTGACTTTGAGGTTAATGTTTAAATATTTAAACGGATTTGGCATATTGCCATTTAAGTAGAACAGCATGTGCTTAACCCTGAGACTCAAACAGTTCCTTGGGTAGCCAGAAAAAAAAAATAAAATTACTCAACAGTGCAGTGATCTGGTAACTTCAAAGACTATAATTTAAGGCTAATCCTGAACAAGGGTATCCTAAAGGAGGACAATTGATCCGATTTTCCTATTTAGCTGAGGGGAAGGGAATTTTTACAGATGGTATTGGAACTTTTTAGGTGTGTCAAAGTCCATTGTAAACAAGCTGGTGTAGACTCTGGTAAAAATAATCCTAAAAGATACCAGTCTGCATGTAGGAATTTGAAACTTGTTGAAAACTAGGTAACGTGTTAAATTCGGATAATTTTATTTTTGTTTCTCTTTGTTTGGGTTGGAATGCCAGGGTTAAGCAAAGGTTTGATGAGCATAAAACTCAAACTTAATTTGGGAGTCTCAGAAATTATGACTTGAAATGGAAAAGTTAAAGCAGAATGCCAAGAATAATTGCAGTGGCGTTCTTGAGATGTCTAGTAGTCTTTACCTTAATCCAAAGGACTGTGTTCCTGTGTCTGGAAGAGGAGTGGGAGCTTTGGCCCTGGGACTGCATCTCTAATCCGGCCTTATTTTGACTTTAAGTTTACCAAGAACTCTGCAAAAACATCCCTCTCATGAAAGTGTTTCCTGCCTCTTCTGCCAGATGATGCAAACTGAGGTTTTCTGCCAGATATCCCAAGTATTTTCTGTTAGTGGCCAAGTCACAGCCATGCTGCATTGGTGACTGGATGCCCTCTGTAAATTGAGGGAATGAAGCAACGTACAAGGTGTGCGGAGATAAGCCTGGCTGAGCAGAGGGTGACAATTTTCTTTCCTCATCTTGCTTTGTTACACAAGTCTTATGTTCAAGTTAAACAAGTATGTGAATTTTTCAACATATCTAGATGTGAAACCTCATGCTTAAGAACTCCTGATGAAAATAATTATAAATCACATAACTTCAAACCTATGAAATAAATGTTAGAGGTTGTAACAACTTCCCAGACAAACTAGTATTTTGCTTAACTCTGATTAAGTTGTATGATATTTCTATTTCAGCACGGAAGTGAAATACTCTGGGCCAGTGTTACAGTTAATTGCTTAAGCTCATGTTTGCATATCCTAAAGAAAGGAACGATACTGCAAATGGCCGGCACAGAATTAATATGTCACATAAAATGATTTATGTGGCCTAAGGGGGTGGTGCCTCAGTAAATGGTTGAGAAATATGCACAGTGCCAAAAAGCATCCTTCTGTGGAGGGTATGAGTGCTACAACTCTAAAAGCAGTATGACCTACTTACTCTTTTCTATCATCTGTGTCAATAGCTGGAGACAAAATTTAATGATAAATTAATGTATTTAGGGATTTCATTATAAATGAAATAAATTTCTACTTAAATAGCTGTTTCACTTGCCATGCCAGGGAGGGTCTTCCTTCATGTCATCTGGTGGTGGTTCAGAGGAAAAGGGAAAATCAAACTAAAGAAATCAGAGTTTACTTTTGAGTGCTTTACAGATGGATAATTAAATGATAATCTGTGTTTCACCCAATGACAGTAAATACCTCAGCTAGAAAACTTTTAGTAGGAGCTTTACTACACTGTCCTTGTAAGATGAAATTTTGAAATCTTACTTCTGAAGAAAAAGGTTCTTCTCTAACCCTGGTGTGTTAAGTTGGGTGAAAGAGAAGGCTGTATTCAGACTGTCAGCTTAACTCTCAAAAGCTCATGGTGATCTCTGCCTGGTGCTGCCACACGTAGTCTGCTTGCTCTGACAGGACTCTTTATTATCCTTAGCCAAGGGAAAAGACTCTAGCAGTCAAAGAGGTCAGCAAACTATTTGAGAAACCTGTCCAAGAAAGCACACAAGCTTAATCAGTTGACAGAATAAGAATGGATGGGTCAAATAGAAGATAAATTTGGGTCTATGTTGTTCTGAAGGGGAGAGGAGAAAGAGGGAGGGTGGTTGGTGATCATCACTTTTTTGTGTGGAGGTGTTAGAGCAGTGTTTAAATGGAGTGAAAGCAGGTTAATCACCATGAGGAAGATTGTCATGGGCAAAGTGGGGAGTAATAAAGGAGAAACATCTGCCCACAGCTCAGCGTTGAGGTGGGTGCATACCTCAAAGAGCAGCTTTTCAGAAATCCTTAATGTCATGACCAAGCCGTAACGACTTCAAGTAGTGACCCAGGAAGGTAGGGGGATGGTGAGGTGACAGCAGGCTCAGCGAGGGGTGGCTTCAGTTGGTGATGTTTTTATTTTGGGGGTGCTGGTAGCCCATGGCTGTTCGAGGGCTATGTTTGATGTTTGCTACTCTGACCTGTGTGCCAGCAGGACTTTGCACCCAGTGAAAATGTGAATGGAGAATGCCTGTGGTGCTGAGGGGGAACTGTTTCAAACTAGGCATCCTCCTAGTCAATGAAAATATACTTACTGCTTTAGCTTCTTCTGATTTCTGTCTGGGTTTTTTTGTTCCAAGAGGTGATTATAGCCTGCAGACCGCTGTTCCTGTTCTGCAGGTGCTCAGCTCTTGGCTTTTCTATTAAGTTTCTGGCACAGTGTATTTTTCTGATGGTAAATGCAGTGAACTAGGAGTGACTGTGAGGCATTGAGATGGGATCTCAATGACAAGCTGTGTAGTGCCAAAGTCATGGCTCTTCCAGTATTGTCTTCTTTCACTGGTAACTCGGCGGAGCTGTAGTATGGTCTGTGTTAGATGGAGTTTGAAGCTTGTTGCCACGCAGATAACTTTTGCAAGGCTCTTTCAAGAACAGAAGGTGACTTGGATTTGCCAAATTAGTTCGTTTGGCACCTTGAAGCACTTTAATGCTACAAAGCTCACTGGTAGAGATTTTCATCTAGGAAGAGTTCTTTCCTGCTCTGAGAGCAAGTGTTTTATTCGTTTAGTATCTGTTAAAGGATGTCTTGGTACTGTAAGAGTTTTCATGTCTCCCTGTAAGAAAAATAATTAGTTGATATTCTGTGCTTTCTTGTAAGGATGGTGCATTATCAGTTCTCACTCATAATGGAAGATTACTTATCACCAAGAGGATGGACATTATGCATTTTATACCTTAGATTCCTAACTTCTTTTTTCAGAAGTATTAGAGGGTTTTTTTAAACTTCTTTAGTTTTGTGACCTTTTAAGAGACTTAAGTTGTAGCTTGAAATCCCAGTCATTGAACTGAATAAATTAAATGAATTTAAAGTTCTGTTTCTTGTTCAGAAAGAGAAACTATTCTGAATGTTTAATTCTTCAACTATGTGTACCCAAAGCCAGTGGTTTGTCAGTGTTTAAAACATAGTCAGTGAGCACAGGGCACTCAAATGTCTTAATTTGAATGATGAATATGCTACAGTGGAGTTTAGTATAACTGTCATAATTTCACATTTAAATTGTCTTTGTTAAAATGTATTTGTTTATATTTATTGCAATTCTCTTATACCCTGGGGAAAGAAATACTTTCATATGGTGAAAGTAACCTTAACACTGTTTTACATGGCTAATGTATCATAGCTTTCCTTTTTTTTTTTTTCTTTTTTTCTGCAATGCTGAAATATTTAAGAAGGCCATAGTAAATAGGTGTAACAGCAAATAATATACTTCTAGGGTAAATCTATTATGTGGTTAAATTAATTGAGTAAAAGGAAGTCTCCAGTTCAGCTTTTTGGAATCACCATATTGGTCTTTCCTTGCCTGTAGCAGACAGGAGTAAGAGTCTGTGGTTTATGTCACTTAAAAAAGGTGAGGGAGAGCTGTTAGTTCTGTAGGGCAAAGATGAATAGTTGACGTGTTGCAATATGACTTTCCCAAACAACTATTATTCCTCAGGCTGTCTGAAGGTAGGCTAAGATTAAATTTGTCCAAGCTCCTCTACAGACTTTTTAATATAAAATTATCTTCTAGGGTAGCAGTTTGTTGGAATCTGTGATGTGTGGGGGAAGGGAGGAACCCCTGCGTGTCCGTGTGGGTTTCTCTTTGCAGCCTGGAACACGGGGCGATGTTTCCCCAGCCCGGTGCCTGTGCCCTGCCAGCTCTGGACATCCAGCTCCTTGTGGAGCCCCACGCAGACGGCACGAGTGGTACTGTGCAGAAACTCCTGGGCACTGTTCCTGCCGTGGAGTAAGTTTGTAGCCAGGCTCTATATTTGAGTTGTGGTAGCCCACCACTTTATGAAAACAGCAGTTTGTGTTCTTTAAGTCTTACGAGACCCTCTGTAACAGAAAGGGGAGCTGACAAGTCCATCCTCCTCTCGTTCCTGACCTGGCTGGGCAAACCAGTTGCTTACTTTGTTGAACTGAACTCTTGTCCCTCACTGTAGAAAAGGTCTGAAGCATTACAGAAAATACCTCTTTGCAAGTATCATCTGTCAAATCTGTGAAGTCCTTGTCAAACCTGCTCTTAGGATGTGTTGCTAGCACGCAGGGAGCTTTTGATGCAGTTCTGGCAGAGAGTCTAAGGAAAATTCTTCAGCCTGAGCCTTTTATTGCTGCGTGGCTGAACCGATCTTTGAAAGCTGAAATCTTGTGAGAGGACTCTGTATAGTCTGGCTTCTGTGTTTTTGTTTTGTTGTTGTGTGTGTTTTGGGTTTTTCATTATTTTCCCCTTAATTGTACTGATTGCTTGTGCTCTGATGTTGCCACTGAGGAGAGCTTTTGATGACTGATCTAACTCAGCTTCAACTCCTCTCTTTTAAAAGGCTCGTGCTTTGACTAGGGTAAGTAGTTTGTGATGTGTCTTTCTTTCCCCCATGTTCTAATGTGAGATGCTACTGTATTCCAAATAACTTTCCAAATGTATTACTTGAATACATAAATAAGGAAGCATACTCTTATATGTGGCTCTTGCAGTTTATTCTTTACTACTTAGAGAATAGTAAGATTGCATGTACTTTCTGAAGTTGTGTGCTTAAATGTAGTCCAAAGTAAACCTTTTAGTTGCAAAAATTACAGAGAAGCTGGTAATCTTTGCGAAGGAGGTGTGGTGACTTCTAGCAAGTCATAACCATGTACTGTCATTGATTTAATGTTCCCTGGTGTTTCAAATTTAACAGCTAAAACAAAAGTATTAGTGGCTTCCACAATTAATGCTAAAAACATACCAGGCTGGGAGAGAAATGCCAAAAAAACCCCTGCAAGTAGTTTCCATATGTTGCTGGCACATTGTTTCCTGGAAGGCTGGTGGATGTGTTGGCAAAACTAATATAATATGCCATTTTCTATTAAAGTTTGGGAAGAACAATCAAGTTGCAGTTCTGAAAATGGAGTCAGGGATGCTAAAAGGCCTCCACTTAGTGGCTTTTTTGTTACTCTTAATATTTGAGGTGATCTTTCATCATTGATCTTTGCCTGCTCAGGCATTGCTATCTTTAGCTGTGCTAAGCTACTGAAACAGGAGCTACCAGTATTTGATTTCTAAATAGAAAGAAAGATCAATCAAACTTTTAAAGGTGGTAAAGGAAATCTAATCTGTTTCTTCTTATACGAGTGTGGAAGACCTATACCTGGAATGGGAACAAATAGGAAATTAATGTAATAGTGCAAAATGTAATTAAACCAACACAGTTATGACTTGAATGTGTTATTAAATTGGAATAAATATTCTGTCTTAATAAAGCTGAACTTGTAGGCAGGACTAACTCATTTACAAACAAACATCCAGTGCTCAAGGATGGAGCCCAACATCAGGGATGGGCAAACCAGTGACTGTTCAAAAAGCTGCAATTCGGGTGATAGTGAACTACCTCCCTCTTTGTGCCACTCTCCATTGGTAATTCAAGGGGTTTGGATCAAGCAAACAGGTACCCATGGCTTCACCTTAGCTTTTAGCTCTGCTGTGATCTTTCTTCCTGAAACAGATATGCAGAGGAAAGGCTGGATGTGGCAGTCAGACCCACATGTGGGTCTCTTAGATAAGAATAGTAATTATTTCTAAAAGAATCCCAGAAGTAGCTTTGGAAGGATTGTAGTGCAATGTGAATGTCTTAAATTTGTGATACTATTTCTTAGGTTGTCTAACAAGCTTTTGAGAATAATACCTATTTTTAATGTCACCCATTGTGACCCTAAAATGGCAGAGGAGGAAGGGAGGAATTAGTTTGTTTCATGCCTGTATTTCCATCCCTTACATCTTCACCCGTGTCTGTGTGTTACCACAGAGTAGGACTGACAACCATACTTCTCCAAAAAGGCCAAGATTTTCTTAATAAAACGTCTTTATCTTATTGCCACTGAAATGTGAAAAGTGCATGCAAAGAAGTGTGTGGGCATGTGAGGAATAGTCTGTAATACACTTAAACAGTCAGAGTGGAAACTGTGACTGGTCTCAGCTGTCCTGCACAGCCAGACAGGGTTAACCTGTAGCACAGTGGCCGAACATCTCCAACCAGAAGTTCTGGAAAAGTGCATTAAGTTGGGTCTGCTTAAGCATTTAACAAAATGGGAACAGTGAAACTGCTGTGGGCTCTGACCTACACCCCTGTCTGTGTGTAAGCACAGATATGTTTTTCAGACTGGAGAGGGAAAACTGTTGTCACAGCTGACTGACGTGCTGCTTTTCATTACTCTCCAAAAGCGATCCTTTCCTTGACTGATGGAATGAAGGAGCATGGTCACTGTGGCCTGAGGGAGTCTGGGATCTTAAGTGATCACATAGTACTGATTGCTGCCCAGGAACAGGCTTTCATCCATAGGGAGGTAGGGGGAGTGGTGGTGGAAAAAAAGCAATAGGATAATCCTTGCATGTCTTGTCCTGTTCCAGGTCACCCTACCTCAGACCAGGCTGTCTGTGACAATGCATCTGGGTGCTTGAAAAGCGAATGTGCCCTCCTGTGTCTTGCAGCTGAGGTTCCTGACTTTAGCTGTCAGCTGGCTCTGCTTTACCAATGAGGCTGTAGATGGTGAAAGCAAGTGATTTGTATTTGCATCAGTACAGCAGCTGAGTTTTGTCCTGTGTAGGAAATCGCTGTTGCCACTCAAGCACTTCATCAATATCTGAAAGTCTGCAAGCACCTTCTGTCGGGAGAAGGAGCTAGTGACTGGTATTTCTTTGTATATATTCTTTCTAAATAAGGGTGACAGCACTGACATTTTGTTTCTTTCTGAGTATGGTAGGTATTAAGCAGAAAGTGGTCTTGTGACTCTCAGTCACTAATCTAAAAGTCATCTTTGCTGTTCTGCTCTGGGTTATTCAGATACCCTTTTCCAGGAAGGATCTTAATTTTTCTTTTGACTAAAACTTTGGTAAGACTTTAGCCAACAATAGGACAGTATAAACTAGTAGGCTAGATTGGATAGGAGCTGAAAATGGTGATTTTTTAATTTTTTTTTTTTTTTAAACACCCACCATAGACATCCATAGCTTTCTAAGGAAGTGCATGAACTTGTTGGGGTTTATTCTTGTGAGGAAAATGTGTGGCAGCCTGCAGTCAGGAGAGTCCAGTTTTGGAGTGTCCCCCCCATCCTGATGATGATACAGTCCTTGTATTTGTTGTTGCTGTTTAAGTGAGTGAGCAGCTCTGATGGCTGCAGTTGTATCTCTTCAGCTGTTAGAAGCTGCTGAGGTGGTTCCCCTTGTGCTGGAGGATCTGTCAGCTTCTGTTGACCTTAGCTGGCTCTGTGCATTTTGGCAGAGAGGTAGGATGGCATGGCAGGGCTGTCAAACTCCTGTGGCTCACGTAACGTGATATATATGAAACTTGGCAGACTCGAGTTGAGAGAGGTCTGGTGGTGAGACCACAGGAATGTTCTCCAAGTTAGTATTTGGTTTCCCTTCCCATACTGAATATTTTGAATGTATTGACCTTCTGGATATGTGCAAGATTAATCTGTCCAGGCCGTGGGTTGAGTCCACATAAAAGTGGACTCTTGCTGAGTGAGGTATTGATGCTCATGGTTGCTGGTGCTCTGATCTCAGTTAGCACAGCCTGACTTTGACTTTGTTACTTTGTTTGGTTCAGAACAGAAGTGATTCTCCCTCCTGTGGTTGGTTTGGGATCCAAATTATTCACTGATCTCACTGTTGATTTGCATTTGTATTTTATGTTGGATGCTTGATGTAACAGAGATCTTGGTAAATATTTTTGGTGTTACTTGAAGAACTAGTATTTTATAGTTCTGTACTAGACTTAGTATTTTTTCCTTGTAGAATGTAAATGAGTTTCATTTTATGTCATTGAATAAGACAGAGATAGGCATCTGATTCATCAAGTTATCCTAACAGTAAGCTCCAGTGTGTTATTGTATTAAATCTGTGGCCATGATAAGACTGTGATTGCTTTGTCAAAGAGCTTTTAAAACATATTTTGTCCATTGTGTGGTCTTACGAGCAAACATACAGGTAACTGATGTATAAATAAACCTGAACACTGAGGTTTATTCCATTTTATTTTTACGTGTGGAAGCTAATACTGAGCAGGCTTGTTACAGTAAACACAATAGGATAGTGTGAGAGTCCAGCACAGAGCCACGAAGATGATTAAGGGAGTGGAGCATCTCCCTTATGAGGAAAGTCTGAGGGAGCTGGGTCTCTTTAGCTTGGAGAAGAGGAGACTGAGGGGAGACCTAATTAATGTCTACAGATATGTTAAGGGCGAATGTCATGAGGATGGAGCCAGACTCTTCTCAGTGATGCCCAAAGGTAGGACAAGGGGCAATGGGTGTGAGCTGGAACACAGGAGGTTCCGCTTAAACTTGAGAAAAAACTACTTTACAGTGAGGGTGACAGAGCCCTGGAACAGGCTGCCCAGGGAGGTTGTGGAGTCTCCTTCTCTGGAGACATTCAAGACCCACCCGGACGTCTTCCTGTGTGATGTCATTTAGGTTCCTGCTTTGGCAGGGGGATTGGACTAGATGATCTTTTGAGGTCCTTTCCAATCCCTAATATTCTGTGATTCTGTGATAGTGCTGTGTCTTCTGTGCAAAATAACTGAACCATGCTTTAGTGTAATAAGGTGGAAGTGTAAAAATTGGCTACTAAACTGGTGCACCAAGATGAGAGTTAAACAGGTGAAGGCACTGATGGCTGCAGTGGTTCTGGTGTTAGCGAAGATTACTCTGATTGAGCCAGAAGATACTCTCCAGCTTTCTGGTATGTGAATATCACTTTATTTTCAAGGATAGCAAGCATTCTCAGATGGTATCACAGTCTCCTTGTAGTACGTGGAATTATTGGTTTGTATACTTAAAATAATTTTTAGGAATCAGTGTTGTTTGTCTGTAGCACTTACATTTGTTAGTTGACAACTTTTTATTTGAAATGTGAATGGGAATAATTGAAACTCCCAGATTCTCAGTCTTAATATGCAAACTTGGAATTCAGGGACATGATAAGGAGAAGCCCAGACCAGATTCTGTGCAACTACGAAGAGGTGGGTGATAAACTGTTAGGACTTAAAACCTTTAGAAACTGGGAGCTTAAAGACAGTTGTTCTTGCTTCTGCCTTGGGTGAGGAGAGGAAGACTGCGTGAAACAATTCAGGAGACTTAGTACAGTTTAATATTATGAAAATGGTTACTTCTGCTACCTTTCACATCTGCTGTTCTCTGTAATACAGTGATTTGTGAAGAAAATAGTCAAAGGACTCAATCTAACAACTCTTGATATGAAAGGCTTGATTGTCTGACACACAACTTGAGTTTTAGACTGATATATGTGCCTCAGTAGAAGCTCAGCTCACAGATCAGCTGAGAATATACATTTTTCTCCTTTCTACTTTAAGAAAAATCAGAGACCACCTTCAGATTTGGGTTGTTTTTTTTTTTTTTTTTAAGACCCTTATCAGTGGTCAGAAATTAAGTGCCCTAGCCACCAGTCAGTCTACCATGGAAGATCAGAACTAAGTTGAACACTTGGTACTTGTAGGCAAATTGAACCTTGGCCTTCTGCGTGAGAGCTGCCCCAGTCACTGGGGACTGTCCCCCCTTCTGACTATTGGCATACCTGGTTTTGACTAGGAACTTCTTTGTAGGTGCAAAAATTCCAGCCCAAGGAAGCTTATTACACCCAGCGTATTCCTAGATTTGTTTTGATGGACTGCTGTTCCTCTGGTTTTTTGTTTCTGTTTTTTTTTTCAGAAAACTTTTTGCACATTTTCAAGTCTAACCACCAAATACTGCTTTGCAACCCTGAAAGCTTAGGCATGGATGGACTTTCCAGAGGACTGAAGTGGGTGGTTTCCAGGTACCAATCCCTTCCACCCCTGCTTCTTGTGAGGCAATTTCCTCTGGAGAAAGTTCGTAATGCACCATTAATTGCTTGCAGTTGACATTTGCAAACAGTATACTACCCAAATGACTTGTGAAAATGCCTCTGGTATGTTTAACTTGGCTCAGAGAAAACAGAAGCCCAGTGGTGGATTTGAGGGGAAAACTCCAAGGTAGAAACAGTCTCCTCTTCCAGGAACGTACTCCAGTACCTGGTGAAGGAAGAAGGGAGCACTCTAACAAATACTCTCTAAAATTAGAGACATGAAAATGAGAGATCTGGGGGATGGAAATCTATTGTGGATTCTTCCTGGATGGTCTGTTCAGCTCAACTCTTTTTCCTTAGCATTCAGCAGTTAGGGTTATGTATTTTCCTACCAGGAGAAGCTTCATGACTTTTCCCCCTATTTATTTTCTTGGATTACTCAGCACTGGGTATGTGTCTGTGGTTTTTCTATTTCGTTGGGTTTTGGTGGTGAGTTGTTTTTTGGTTGTGTTTCTTTTTTCCTTTCTTTCCTTCCTTTCCTTTTTCCTCCCCCTCCCTAGGCAACTCTTCTCAATTCAGGCTTCTCCAGCATTCTGGGATTTCATGTGCCAGAGAACTTGTACCAACAGACTGTGCATCCAGAGTCCTGATTGAGCAGGACATGAGGATATCTGTATTTGTGCACTGTGAATTGGTGGATTTATAAATGGAAATCTAGAACCTGCACAACATTGTTAACATGCTTTGGTGAACTTGATGTTGATAGATGAAGTAATTCTGTCATGCAAATTTAACCTTACTGAGACTGCTTTTGAAAAACAGTTGGTCACCCTTCACAGGACAGTATTCAGTATTTGCACAGTTGTGCAAGTTCAATTAACTTTTGTGAGGTACCTAAGCAACTTCGTTTTTTGTTTGTTTTTCAACAGCGCTGCTTCGTCATTCCCACGAAATATGCGTCCCACATATTCCCACAGCCCAAATATGTGTCCAAATCTGAGAGTTGTTTTCTTGCTTCTTTAAGCTGAAACACGGGAGGCAGAGTTGTTTATCCATGTCCCAAACCAACATCAAGTGTATGAAGTTACTCAAGTACACCAATTAACTTTTGTGAGGTACCTAAGCAACTTGTTTTTTGTTTGTTTTTCAACAGTGCTGCTTCGTCATTCCCACAAAATGTGTCCCACATATTCCCACAGCCCAAATATGTGTCCAAATCTGAGAGTTGTTTTCTTGCTTCTTTAAGCTGAAACACGGGAGGCAGAGTTGTTTATCCATGTCCCAAACCAACATCAAGTGTATGAAGTTACTCAAGTACACTTAATTGTCAGCCCTGTGTAGGAGTTTTCCACCCGCCTTGCAGAGTGGGGAAATACTTGCTGTATGGAATGCTGGTGTTGCTGACTCGTGTCTGATATGAGTGATAGTTTCATGGCTTTCTGTACTGCTAAGTGACTGACTGACCCAGCAGCTGCCATTTGGTGTTGATACATACCAGAATTAAATAATGAAGGTCTGTGACCAACATAAATCCAGAAATAACGTCTGTCTCTGTTGCTGTTTAGTGATGAATGTCTGTTACATCCTTGGAGGAACAGCCCGGACAGCACAGCTTTGGAGAAGTTTGTGCTTAGTGAAGCTGTACATCTTGGTGCTCTCTAGAGTTTTGAGCAGGGGGAGCTTTGAGTTTTGATTGTAAGAATATAAAGGCATCATTTAACTTGCATCTTTGTATCGCCTTTGCCTGTGCAAAATCTATAGAAGTCACAGTAATTTTTTTTGCACTAATGCTTTTTTAAAATGGTAGTAGTGGAAAGTCTCTATCTGTGTGTTCTCCCAATTATTTTCTGCTGCAGATTTGCATGTTCTAAATGTCATATAGCCTGAGAAATACAATTTTGTAGGTTGCTGCTAACAAACTGAGTGTCTGGCTGTAGAATGACTGCTTAAAGTGTACCAGATCAGACCAATGTCCTTTAAATCATCCTGCTGCTATCACTGCTTGTATGTAATTCAGGTTTTCCCTCCATCAGGCTTGTAAAACCAGTGAAGTAAAAGCCTGAAAGGTTAGATACGAGTTAAGCTGTGTTACAGACTGGGTAGTTTATGCATGGCACCAAGTCCTAGAGAATTTGGAGAACCAATCCATGTGTACGAGTGAATCATTTGACTGCGGGGGCTGTATGGTAAAAGTTAATGGGTGATGAATTCTTGCAAAGAAGTCAAAGCTGACACTTGTAAAAACCAGTCAGAGGAAGAACAGGGCACTTTTTGCCTGTTAATCATGTAGGTCCTGTTAGGTTGTCAGTTATTCAAAGGTTATGATCTAGTTTATTATTAAACCAGGGTGCTGCTTTTTCACTTTGTAGCACAGTGACAGTACCTCGCTGGCCTGTGCAATGTCCTCTGGTTGTGCACATCCCTCATCTCAAGGGAGGCTTCAGCAGAAGCTAAAGCTTACTTGGAAACATCAGGTATGAATGTAGCACTGGCTGTGTAACACTTCTGTCACTGCCTGTAGCATTGATTTTGATCAGTCTTTATTTGAAATCAAAGCTTATGTTCCCATGTAATGTATAGCTGTAGCTCCAGCATCTCTGCAGAGATCTGGTGATAAATAGTCTACTCTTGTGGGAAGCTGTCAAATCAGCTCAATAGTTGAATGAGGGAGAACTATTTGAGAGGCTAGTGTTTTGAAGTTAAAAAAAATTTCAGTTAGCTGTTTAAAGCTCTGGTGTAGAGGTTTGGCTATACTATAAACAAAATGTAGACTATCATAAGCAGCGCTTGGATTTGATGCCTAACATTAAGCAACTCGATTCAAGGAGAAGTATTAAAATAATGGTTTGCAACACTTGCATCTTAAGGAAGAAATTTATACTTTACTACACTGCTGCATTCCTGATCAGTCTCAGAGGGACTGAGGGGACAGTTTCTAGATGGGAGCTTTGGGTCCTGCTGTTGCCCTGTGGCTAAAGAACGATTTAAGGGAGTACTGCTGCTCAGGGCTCAAGTAGAACCCTTTCCCCAGAGGCAGGGGGGATCCATGGGGAGCCAGGCAGCAGCCTGCACATCTGGATCCCTTCCAGATCACCTCAGGGCTGGGGGCAGGGGGTAGCAAAATGGATGGGGCCAGGCTTTTTTTGGTGGTACCCAGTGACAGGACAAGGGGCAGTGGGCAAAAACTGGAACACCAGAAGTTCCACACAAACTTAAGGAAAAACTTCTTTACTGTAAGGGTGACGGAACACTGGAACAGGCTGCCCAGAGTGGCTGTGAAGTCTCCATCCTGGAGATGTTCAAAACCTGCCTGGATGCAGTCCTGTGCAACTTGCTGTAGGGAACCTGTTTTGGCAGGGGGGGTGGACTAGATGATCTCCTGAGGTCCCTTCCAATCTCTGTGATTCTGTGATTAACGTTGCCCTGGCAGCCCTTCAAGCCATGTGTGCCCAGCTCCCGCTTCTCTCTGGTCCTTCCCCCAGCAGGTCTCGGTGGAATTTCAGGCCTCGCAGGGCTGCAGGCAGCCTGTCGGCAGCCGTGTCAAGTGGCACAGGGAGCTCGTGCTTTCCAGAGAGCACTGACTGTACTGTACTACCTAATGGTGTTGCATAAATCAAGCTAATTTCTCTGAATGGCTCTACAAAACTGTCATGGTGTCATTCTTGACGCTTATCTGTTGCAGATGTGCAGTGCCGTGTTTAGCTTTGCAGACCTAGTTTTGTGTTCTGGGACTGAAGGACACAAAAAATGTAAAAAGAATAATATATAAAAATAAGCTGTCCTAGCAGGACTGATCTCACTGTGAGAAAGTTTCCTTTGTAGGAAACAGAACTTTTTTTTTTTTTTTTTTTTTAAGTATAAAAACAATGTGTTGGTTTTTTTTTCCTTTCCCTCCTGAGACTACAACTCTTAGTACAATGGTTGTGAATTGCCTGGTTGCTCCAGATGCCAGTTGTGCAACACTGCAGGTAAAATCTTGGTGAAACTGTTAAGTTTGATAAGATCTAAACTACTCTTCAGCAATACTTAATGAAAACCCTCAACAACCAGTGTACTTTTAAGACTTCTCATCAAGTTGGAACTGTTTCCTATTTGGCTACCAAAATACTACTTCCTGTAGTCAGTTCATTGCAGTCTTATTAGATTTTGTTTGCTATATGTAATCAATAAACTTGAATATAAAAAAAAGTGTAGGAACAACTGTTCTTTAATTGGCAACAGCTTCAGAATCAAATTCTTCTGTGATGCTGTTGCTGTGCAAAAGTGCAGTCCTAACTCAGTGGTAGAATTTCTTGTAAAGTAAGTGGAAGCTGTTCTTGGCTGGCTGTAGTCTTTTTCTGAATGGATGACCACTTCTGCATAGCGAGCATCTTTGAGTCTGCAAAAACTGTGAGCTGATTAAACTTCTGACCTGGTAAATGTGAGAAACCCTAAAGATCTTCATTAATTCTTCATTTGTACTGCAAAAGGCTGTAATGGCAAAGATGCTGCTTTTTCAGTCATCAGAAGCCGTGTTGATCTGCTTTTTCAGATAAATCAATCAGGTTATAGATTTGTTACACAGAATAATCCACTAAAGCTAAAAAATACACTTGTACTTCCTGTATCTTGCTTCACTATAGGTTATGTTGGGAGTACTCCAGGTGCTCTGTAAACTAGTTCATATTACATGCCAGTGTTAAATATAGCCAACAACTTCTGAACAATAGTTCAGCAATTTCTGAACAACAATATAGTTGTTCAGAAATTGCTGAACAACTTCTCAGTTTCAGGTGAAGATCTGAAAGGAAATGTGGTGCATCAGAGCAGATGTGTCTTTCTGTGGCCTTAACTATCTGATTCCATCAGCACAGCCACTGTACTAGCCAGAATACTGGTATTGTCAGCTACATGTTATGTGTTGGGGGCACAGACGTTTCATAAAACAGGAACATGTTTCATGTTCAGGAACGTGACGTTTCAAGTCAGCATGTAACCTTAAGTAGTTGCAGCGTATGCTACCTAGCACATTGGGGTGTATTTGCATGATATTAAAACTTGATTGTAAAGGTAAATATTTAATGCAGGAGTTATTTCAGTGGTGATGGTTAAAGCCATCTACGCTCTGACTTGCCAAACAAATGACTAAGTTGTGGCTCATTGTTGGGAAATTAGAAGGTTTGGGTTGGGTTGTTTTTGTTTTGTTTTTTCCCCCCTAAGGTTATGACTGGCATTTTAGCCACCATCTTTGTAGCATGGTGCTGCTCCTGCAGAGTATTTCTGTTGTTTTTGTACTTGCTGTTTTGTGAAAGCTTTGTACTTGTCAGTCAAGAAGAGATGAGCAGCAGACAAAAGAAATCTTTGCCTAATTAGACATCTGTAGACCTAATACTCAGAGGGGGTATTTTAAAACAAAATCTTAAAAAACACTACTCCCCCCCTCCCTTCCCCCCCACCCAAAGAAAAAAACTCAACAAAAACCAAAACAAAACCCAAACCCAAGCAAACCACAACTAACCAACCAAAAAACAACAACAAAAAACCACAAAACATTTGTCTTGAGAATCCAAGGTGTAATGGCTGTTCTGCCCTCTTTCCTGTGTACTCGCTTCTGTACTAGATTTGACTTCAGCTAGGATCAGAAGCAAGTGAGGAGTATGGGGCAAGTTAAAAGGACTGACAGCTCTTTAAGAGAGGAGAAATGTGTAATGGAGAGTAGAAAGGTTCCTGAGAGGACTGACTGGTTAGTTCAGAACCAGTTAGCCCAACTTCTGCTTGAAATGTTTGAAGTTTGTTCGAAAGAAGATGGGTAGTAAGGGTGCCAATGGCTCAAGTGTCTTAAAAAATTGAGAAATTATGATAAGTAATGTATCCTGAGAGACTTCAGGAAAGCTGCTACATATATGAAGACTATCTTGAAATTTGAGGACATTCTTAAAAAGCACAAACCTTATTTGCTCAATTTGAAAGTTTCACTTATTTGCTCTGTGAGAGTGACTGGGCAGACCTTAGCATGAATTCACAAAGCATTTTTGTTCTTCATAATCAATTACCACCTTTCTTCCTACACTGATAATATTTTGGTCTTAAAGGAAGATTCCTGTGAATGATCCTGGCTCACTGTTTCGTAACTTGAAGGTACCAAAATGTATGAATGTACCCTTTAAATATTAGCAATGGAGAAAATCAGTTCAGACAAATTCCAGGAAAGAGAGAAGGTGAGCAATATTTGTAAACCCTATCTAGTCAAACAACTTGAACACTGATTAGGATTGTTGAACATAAGGCTCTGACAGTGTCAGTCTTGTGCTTAGCTATTCAATCAAGTAATTAAAAAAGGACTTGAACCTTGACCTTTCAAGGCAGTGCCATAATAAATGTGCTATTGTATTGCTCGTTTGTTGTTTTTTGGGGTTTTTTTTCCCCCAAGTTCTAGTGCCTTATTTTTGTTTGGACCTGAAAGTTTATCCTTCCTTGCGCAAGAACATATGCTTCTGCTAAACATTTCAGTTGTGATAAAACAGAAAAGAAAACAAACAAACAAACCCAAAACAACCCAATGCATTGTCCTGAGAAGCTGATGACTAATTGTCCTGGTTTTTGCTAGGATAGGGTTAACTTTCTTCTCAGTAGCTAGAAAGCTCCGTGTTTGGGTTTCAGTGAGGATTGTTATGAGAACAGTGTTGATAACTACAAGGACACTGGGCTTGGGCAGTTTCCAAGAAGCAAGGACTGGAAGGGGGGAGTGGAGAAGAAAAGTGTAGTAGTTAGTGAAACCCAGAACTGACAGTTGGATATGCCAATGAGATATTCCATGTCACATTACATCATGCTTAGTATATTAGCCGGGGCTGACCGGAAAGGGGGCGATTCTCTTGGGAATTGCTCAAGCTGGTTTTTCCGGGATTGTGATTTCGGTTTCAGGGTTCCTTTTCACTCCTCTGGGACCATTATCAGCGGGTGGTGAGCAACTGTACTGTGCATCACTCATATACATATAGTTATCATTATTACTCTTATTATTCTTATTATTTTAATTTTATTTTTACTCTAATTATTAAATTGTTCTTATCTCAACCTACAAGTCTCCTCACCTTTACCCCTCCAAGTCTCTCCCCAATTCCCTGGGTGGGGGGGAAGGAGGTGGGGGGCGGGAGGTTGTGAGTGGCTGTGTCTTGTTTGGCTGCCAGCTAAGTTAACCTCAATGGCATTTGTAGAAGTTCCTGAAGGGTAACAGACTGAATATTGATCTCATGGAAAACCACACACACAGCCTTTGTTTAAGATGGCAATGGAGAGATTAATGGTAACTAAGTGTATAACTGACCATGTGCACAGTTGTGTACTGCACCATACTTTGAAAACCACGTGAGTGACTCTTAGCAATGAATGCTGTCTTAATGAAGGAGTGAGAGCTGATTAAGCCATGAGAACGGAGAATGCTGGAATATCCAAGGGAGAGGCTTGTTGGTATTCTGAACTGCACGTTCAAATATGTAGCTTTGGCTTTGTTTGATCATAGAATCATAGAATGGTTTGGATTGGAAGGGACCTTAAAGATCATCTATTTCCAACCCCCCTTCTATCAGCAGGGACACCTTCCACTAGACCAGGTTGCTCAAAGCCTCATCCAGCCTGGCCCTGAACACTTCCAGGGAGGGGGTCGTGCGCTTAATCTCAAATAATAAAGTACCTTTGCTTACTTGCGCTGCCTTAATAGCTGGCATTTGTCACTGGCTTGTGTGTGCTTCTCTCTACTACTTCTGTGAGTTTCATCTTGTCGGTTGCTGTAAAACAGAGTGGATGTGCATTTGCAGAACTTCCTGGTCTAGGGGTTTGCACCTCCAAATCCCCAAAATACTAGATGCTGTTTCTAGACACTGTTCTCAAGTATCATTGTGATCTAAGTAAAAGATGGACTTAATTTACTTTTAGAAAAGTCACTGGACCAGTCTTCCACTTCTGAATGAAGAGTTCTCCTGGAACTTACCTTACAATAAAAATCAGATGTTGACAATTATTAAAGGAAGAAAAATTGTGTTATCAAGACACTGTATAAATTCATTGGAATGTCTGAATGTATTAGGTGCTTATAAATAGTAGCCTGAACTTGAAGATGGGGACAACAGCATAACGTCCTCGAAGACAGGCCGACAAGGAGGGCAAGGGTTTATGAACAATTAAATATATAAGGACTCTTTATCTTAGGAAAGCAATGACTATGGGCAAGGAAAAGAAGGGTCCAAAAGCAGTTGAATCTTTCCATTGATCCAGTAGTCTGAAGACTATGAGTTAGGGAAAAGTGCTAGCATTGCCGTCTGTTAGACAACGATTTAGTCACTAGTGGGACAAAGATGTACCTGTTAGCATAAGTAGTTATATGTTTTGTGGTAGTCTGATGATATTGTGTCATCGTTTGAATCTATGGGAAGTCAGCACCTCTTGCACATCTTCAGGATGTCTGATTTCTGCAGCTCAATTGCCTTTCCACTTGACTTCTGCTATATCTTAATGCCAAGATTTAACTGCTTAAAGTTCATGCTCCTTGGTTGCCATCACTTATATCTTATGCTGGTGCTTCAGTCTTGAAACAGGCTGGCAAATGGCCAAGTAGGAGGTGAAATTTGATGGTTCATGTCTGTAAAAGTGATACTACTCTTTCAGTAAAACGTGCCTGTTTGCAAACAATAACATGCACATTGTTTCTATTTACCATAGCAAGTCTTACATTGATTTTTTTTTAATATGTTATTATTTTTAATGGTAAAAGGGCTTTGAGTAAAGGATACAGATGTCACTTAGCTGCCCTGTGGGGATTTTTTGTTGTTAGAAACACAGCACCTCCACAGTGCCAGCACTGCTGATGCTGTGTGTTCTTAAGCAAGCCATGCCATTAGCATATGAGCACTTAGTGTAATTTCCTTCTAGGAGTATGTTGCACTTGTAATTTTATAAATGTTTGAGTGAAGCTGTTTTAAGAGCTTAATTCATCCTCTCTTCTAATAGTTTGAATTAGCTTGTCAACAGGCTAGTTCACATCGGGATGCAATATTACTGAGGCTGCACAAGGAGCTCTGAAACTGCGATCCTGTGTGATGCAGCGTTACCTGAAGTTGCGTTTCTTCCCAGTGCTACCTAAGAGTGTGTTGAGAGGGACTCCAGGTCATTGCAGATGTTTCAGTAGACTCCCTCCTGGATGTTGCCATCTCTGTCTTTAGGTATATGTGCTGAAAAAGTCTGACTTGTGTGATTGTGTTCCACAATACAGTCAGGTAAACTCATTGTAGTGTAATGTGTTGACATAGGAAATGTCTTAAGTGGCTTCTGACTTCAGTGACACTGGTAATTGTGACTGTGTAATATGGTTTTCTGCTGGAATACAGATGCTGAAGGTGCATTTTGTTTAGTATCAAAGCATGTTCTGTTGAGTAGAGCACTTTTAGACTTTCTTTCCACGTCTGGGCACACCCTCGCCTTTCAGATGGCTTTTTCCCCTTCATACAGACTATACAAACATAACATGGGTTTGAGTAAACACTTAGTGATTGTGTGGGTGAAAGAACAGAGTTCCAGGTGGAGTACCAGGAAAAGTGTAAATTATTACTGTCTGTATTGTGACACTAATGCAAACTGCCTTGCATTCTTGTAGTAATTTGTAAACTTGTAGCTTGAATTATCTCTAGTAATTGATATGGTTTTGATTCCTGTTTACCCAGCACTGAATGAATCACTGTCTGTCCCCCTGCCCCTTTACAGGACACCCCTGTGGGTTAGCGGAAGTGACAAGCTCTTGCTCTGAGCCCAGTTCTGCATGTTGTAGTGTATTCCTTCTGGATATGGGGCTGCTACCAGGTGATCACTTCTCCTTTTAGGCTTGCTTGCCAGACTCCTTTCCCTATTTTTCTAAGTGATGCTTCTGTTGCCTCAAGCTGTCTTACATCTGTTGAGGAAGGGGAAAGCTTAGAGCTCTGATAACCAAGACTTTGTTGTTGGGTTTTTTTGGCAATGCCTAAGTAGTTGAAATATACAACTGAAATCTGACAAATTAAGCTTTACTGAAAGCACAAAACAGCTGAACCCTTTTGTACTGCACTGGAGGGTGTTGTGGAAGCCAGACATGCATTGCACTTGTTGATGAAAGGCAAACTCAAAGCAAGTTTATTGGTAATATTTAGTTTAGAGAATTCCCAAAGTCACTAGTTGCCAGGAACATTGTATTCTTGGGAAGGAATGTTCTTGGGAAGGGCAACTGTTGTGTCTGTGCATCTGCTACTGACCAGTCCTATGGAGGAGGTGCTGGCTGAGGTTAATTTTTCATGAGCCTTCCATGGCAGGTCTGAAATCTAAGTAAGATCTCATCACCAGGAAAGCTTCTTATAAGCCTGGTGAACCTGCAGTACCTGCAGAATTACAGAATTATTATTTTTTTTTTTTTAGGACTAACGTTGATCTGTATTAACAGATTTTTATACACTACAGTTAATCCTTAGTAATACATCACTTGTTATGCAGGACACTTTTAGGACTCTAAATGTGAAGATGAAGCTGTATTTGAAGCTGGTTTAATTGCTCATTAAAGTACTGATTAATACAGTGAAAATTTGTTTTAAAAATAGTTGAATCAGTGGTTTATTTCTGTGTTATTCTCTGGTTATATGAAAGTCCAGAGCACTGAGTGAGCAGACTTCTATATGTACATGTACACGTTCGTATATGCAACTTTAATGCACTTCCTTATTTGTCTACTCAGTCTCAAAACTACTTTTGCTTTTCTTGGAGCTTCTTCAGCATTTGCTGCCTGTGTTGTTTCAAATTTTTGGCATTATTAGCAATGCACACTGCAAGCTAACATGTCATTCTTTAAATTCTTGGAATCTCAGTCTTGCTGAGCCTTGGCATATTGGAGTTCCCTGTTTTCTGTAGTGAGAAGCTCTTGAAAGAGTTAAGACTGCTGGTTGGATCTGAGCTAATGCTGAATCAAAATGGAATCTTAACTTTTTGTTGCATGACTAGGTGAGCAAGCTGTGTTATGGGCTGGTCTTCAGACAAGTAGAAACTAGTTTTAATGTGTCAAAGCAACACTGAAAGGAAAGTTTGCAAATATTTTTCAGCACTTGATTTTCTGATTGACTTAAATCAATGGAAAGTTATTCAGGACAAGTTCTTGCCCTGCCTCCAGGGAAGGCTTTTTTGGAATAACTCTTGAATACGCCTTATGTTTCCTAATGGAAGATAAAAATAAGGGTACAAACATTGTTCATGCTTCTATAGGTATTGAATAAGAGTGGGTAGGCAAAGGATCTAGACCAGCCTTAAGGAACCAGGAGATTTTAAGCCATTTCATCTTGGGGCAGGAAGGACGGGGGGCAGAGGAGAGTGCTATCTAATCTCAGTAGCTGTTTGATTCCTTGCTCCATATACTTTTTACCCTCAGACTGAGACAGATGTTTAAAGTCCCATGTAAAGACAAGGTTGTGGGCCAGAAGCCTTTCTGTGTTTGGTCCATAGTGAGCAGGCAAATTCCTGCAGTTCTAGAATGATCTTAATTAGTCTGCTGCTGTTGTACTCAAAACAGTTTACAGACCCTACAGCCTATCTGGAAAACTTCATACTTTTCATTGGTACAAAAAAGGATTTATTTTGACTGCAATTATTCAAGCTGTGTTTGCAGCTGAAGCAGATAAGGTTTAAGGAAAAAATGACAGGCAAGTCATTGATTCCTGTACAAAAATATAATTGGAAAATTATTCTTCAATATGCCTAATCAACATTGAGATAGAAGAAATCTCCCATTATTATTATTATTATGTTTTCTGGTCTTGTAGCTTCCTTGACCAGCCTCAATGCATTGCAACCAGTGTTATCACACTAGTTGAGATGGTTGATTATGCAGATCAGATTTCTGTTTTTCTATGAGCTCTGGATTTTTAGTCTGTAGGGACTCTGCTCATTATGGTTAACTTACAGTCAAACAATTTCAGACTTGAATATAATTCTCATATTAGTGTGCGTTATTCTGTCCACCCTGTGTTCTTAATCCCGATGTTCATGTCCTGCTGCTTTCTTCCCACCAAATTTCAAATATGTCATTATATCAGTGTCATAATTTGAGGACACCACAGTCTGGTGCCTGCATTTTAGTTAAACACCACTTACCTGTTTGCTCATCATTTTTGATGGCAGTGTCCTCCTCCTTCCTTTTCTTTGTTGGGAGAGTGGAATCTGTCACTCCAGATGTGGGATGATGTTCAGCACCTGTCCTATTTCCCTGTTCTTCGGTTGGGAAGCTGACCTTTGTCAATGAATGCATCTTCAGCCCAATTCCCTTGTTGGATCCAGTGAACTCTGTCCCTCCCATTTAGGCTTTATTGCTGTGAAGGTGACCCTTCTTCCTGCCGGATCCCCCACCCCCACTGCAACCATATCTTAAATCTGAAGTTCTTCGCACCTCTGGTCTCATTTCTGGTACTAGGAGCCTTTCATATGGAGTTGTGCTATGCAGGTTGTCCAGCGACTTTGGACAAGTTTGGATCTTCTCTCTCATTCATGTCCTTGTGGTTTTGGTGCCTGGGTTCAGTATTAGTGCTTGCTAGGAACTTGTCCTGGTATGTTGCAAGGGCTCTTCTTTGTTTCTGTTTTGTTTGGGGTTTTGTGGTTTTTTCCCCCCCTGCCTTCTGCTTCAGTGGGGTTTTGGGTGAGGATATGTCTCTCTCCTCTGCTGGAGAGAACACTGGAATTGTTTCCTCACTGGGCTAATCTTGTATCATTTTTATAGCATATGGAGGCTGTTACTATGTAAGGAATTGCTCTCTGGTGGCTCTGAAGGGGTCCCATGTGCCCTGTTGGCTACCCCAGCAGGACAGGGGTAGTGTTCTAGTGTAACCCCAGAGCTGATTATGAACCTCCCAGTGTTTTTATTTCAGCTCAGATATCTTAAAATAATTCTTTGAAGATCTTGAGGTGCCTCTGCTGTGCATTGCTTCCTCAAAAGGCAGGAAAGAGGCCTTCAGCAGAGAAAAACTGTCTGGGGTTATTATTGCTCTTTGCTGTGTGCATCAAGGAATGAGCACTGAAGTTTTTCTTCACTGAGATTCTTAGTGTTGTATGTTGCTGCTCTGCTGTCTGTTCTAGACCTGAGCTTACACAGCAGCATTTCATCATTCTTACAATTTAGATCTCTCTTAATTTCCTGTCTCCATGCAAACTTGTACATAAAAACATACAGGTGACCAGATGTGGTCAGACTGAAGATCCACCTAACACTGTGTCCCGTCTCCAGCAGTAACCAGGGCTGAATGCAGAGTGAAGAGTTCTAAGATGAGTGTGTAGTGGTTCTTCCTTAGTGTTCTCTTAACTGCTTGCAGCTTGTGGCTGAGAGTTTCTTGAATCAGTTTGGTATTCAGTTTTGGAAAGATTTTTCTTACGTGGCTCTTACCCACTTGTGTTTGAGCCTGTGTATCTGAGCATTATGCAGTAAGAACCTTCATAGCTTGACCACACACTGTGTGATCACCCATGCCCTTTTGTTGGGTTACCTACTATTGAAAGGGGAAAAATGATGGTTCATTCTACCATGTAGTTCCTCAGATAGCTGCTTTTTTTTTTTTTTTTTTTTTTTCTGTTGAGGAGCCAAATCTTTTGGGTTGTTCCTTTGCTTGTGTGGAAGCCAAGCAAGCCAAGTATCTGAGAATGCAACCCGAAAGTCACACCTGATTACACTAACCAAGGGGTTCAGAAATTGCTTTGGAGTCAAGGAAGTGTAAATGGCTTATGAAGGCAAATGTGCACACGTGGCATTATTGCAAAAGCCTAATTTCCTTAAGGAAATTGGTCAAAATGGCTGCACTTCATTCAAAGACTAATAGCTTAAGAATACTTACTATCTTAAAATCTTGGTTTGGCTAATAATTTTTAATTTCTTTTTAATTCCAGAACTTTTGAATCCTCTTTGGAAACATGAAAACAAATAACTACTTTTTAAATATCATTCAGAACAGTTGACACTTTCTAGGGAAAAGCTGTTGTGTTGTTTTTTGTGGTTTTTTTCCCTGCGAAGTTCAGAAGAATATGCATTCTCTGGGATTTTAAATAAGTATAAAATGAAAATAGTTTAAAATTTAGCCTTCAAAATGAATGTTGAAACGTCAGATGACAAAGCAAAGAATGGCTTGAAGTCTTCCTTACTTATAAGGGATGAAAATGGAAATAACTGCGCTTCTGACAAAGCTACATCTTCCTCAAAGAACTGTGCCACCAAGATAGATGATAGTTTAGCTGACCAAAATATAGTCACAGAGCATGAAGATGATACTGTTCTTGAAAATAAGAGTGACTTCAGAAGTATTCTTTTAAGACAGCAGCGTATTGAAGCACTGTGTCTGCAGAAGACGCCTGGTAAATACAACTGCACAGGAGCTCTGTTGGGAGATGCAGTTGCTTCGTGCAAGTCTTCTGTGACTGAACAGACTTGTATGTATCCTTTGAACTGTGACTTGGAAGAAAGAACAAACTCACTGAAAGGTGATGTTGCTGTGGCAAAAATGCAAGATCAGAGTATCAAACAATTTGTGCCTTATAGTCAGACTGACTCTAAGTGTGTGTTACCTCTTCCTGCTTCAGAGCAGAACACGCCGTCCCTGATAAAGGACAGGGTGCAATGCCACCTGAGCACATTGGATGTTACTAATGTTATAGGTGAAACTCTGGGAGCTGATCAAAATGATGACATGCATCTGAGGGAAGTGCTAATATCTTCTGAGGTATGTGTGAGAGAGAAATTTGACAGAACCAGCTCAGAAAGAACACCTAACTTCTCCTCTATGATAGTGGCTTCAGAAAGCCCAGATGCCTATTCAGAACTTGAAGTTTATTGTCCTGCCTCTGCAGGTGTTGAACACTATCTAAAAAACGGTAGCAAGACTGGTAAAGAATCACAGGAAACAGAAGCACAGTCTGTAAAACTAGCTGCTGGGTGTATAGATCCTTATAGGCGAGATGTGTTATCACCATACGTTAATATTAACGAAAATGACCAAGAGAAGTCCTTGCAAGATGCCCCTGACCGTGATGAAACTGGGAATTCCAATGCTAAAACTTGCACAGATAGTCCTGTAAGTAATGTGCACCTTTTCCCAGTAGATAAAAGGGATGGAGAACAAGTATCAAAGGAAACCAGTGAAACCTTAACCAAAGAACAGATTATCTCTGGAGACGCAGCTCTTCAGGATATGCACATCTCTGTCGTATCTTGCAGTGTACCAAAATTAAAGAGGACTGTTAGGCCTGACCTGAAATGCGAAGCAACTTTTGTGGTCTTCAGTCCTATGGCTGATGAAAGCGATTCTGCTCTACAGACTTCAACCCCTAAAGAAGAATCAAAAAAGACAACTTTTTCTGTTCCAGCTTTGGCAGAACTTGGAGACAAGTCTCCTAAACTAAGACCAAACGAAATGTTTGTAGGAGGGCGTAATAGAAGGCCTTTGCTTAAAGCTAGTTCAGGTCAAA
The DNA here is from genome assembly GCF_000700745.2 of Antrostomus carolinensis. NCBI lineage: Eukaryota > Metazoa > Chordata > Aves > Caprimulgiformes > Caprimulgidae > Antrostomus > Antrostomus carolinensis. Next base: position 44,004 of record NW_010332503.1, on the reverse strand, counting down.
CTGTAGGAAAACCAGTGAGCAGGTCTCCTATTGTGTCGACAATAACCAAAGCAAAGAAATCTGAGATTGTTAGTTTTCCCAAACCTAATTTCAAAAACGTGAAGCCAAAGGTTATGTCTAGGCCTGCGCTACACTCAAGAGACAGTGCAGCATTAAAACAGTCTCCCCAGTCCCCCCAGCTATCAGCTGTCTCCTCCTCTTCACTGGTTGCTTCCCCGAGGCAATTGTCCCCCTCTATAAAAGTGCTGAAGAAGAAAATAGATCTAGCTAAAGATACGAAAGTGGAATTGCCTGTGAATAAGCCCCATAAGCTACATCTTAATAAACACCTCTTAACTAGCCAAGTTGTACATGCCACAACGCATCCCAGAAACACTTCCCACAAGGCTTCAAAGACACCTGCATTAAAGCAGAATCCGGAAGACATTGGCAAATCAAGCTCTACCCATTCTACGTGCTCCTTGGTTTCTGCTGTACTTCCAACATGTGTAGAGAACTCGAAAGAGATGCTGAACAATAAAATGGAAAGTTCAAACTCTTTAATGCAGCCCTGTGCTCAAAACATCTGCCCGACTGGAGGTGAAAAGGAGCAAGGCAGCAACATGGGAGTTCTTCTGGAAGCAGCCTTGTTAAAAGATGCGGCAAATGAAACATTTGACCTGCACTCGGTTCCTTTGGTGAGCTTTTTTTTTTTTTTACATACTTAATTATGTTTTGTACATTTGGAAAAAGGGAATTCTGTATAGGACAGTGGTGAATGGAAATTGTGGAATGAGTTTTGTGTTTACAAACATAACTGTAGTGCTGATTTCTGAGGTGAGGTCTCTCTAATGGAGGGACTAAAGAAATACTGTTTCACAGGCTGGTTGCACTTGGCCTTGAGTCTGATTTGGTTTCTTCAGCCTTCATCTTATTCCATGGTATAACAACTTTTTTGTTAAAGTCTTTTTAAGACAACGTAGTTGGTAAGTTTTCTAGTAAAAGCAAACAAGTCTTGATTTAGTCAAACTGGTGAAATTGCATGGCATAGCTTGGTGAGGTTTTTCTAAATGCACGTCTTAATATACACTTTTGTCAAGATAATTCTAGTGGTGCTGTAACTTTAAATAGGCATTAGAGATAAATTTACTGTTTTCACTATTTTCTTTCAAAACATGCTCTAGAACTGAATTACACTTTTAAAATTTCATTACAGAAATATCGTGCATATGTTAACAATAATATTAAGTCACACAAAATCCAAAGACTAACAACCTGGTCAAGCATTTTATTTTTAACATTTTAGTTTAACTGTCTGCTCCAAATAATTTGGGAGTTTGTTTATTTGAGGTAAAACTGGGACTCATTAGAATAGTTAAAGAGTAGTCAGGAAATATTTCTAATGCAGAGGGCATATACCTGGTTTTGGGCAGCCAGCCAGCTGGAAGGTGCAAACTTCCTGGCCGGGAGGTATGTGTGTGCTGGTTGGTTGGGAAATATTTTTGGACGAGTCAGCTGCCTGACAGGAGAAATGTGCTGCTTCCAAATACTCTGAAAGAAGGTTAAAAGAAAAAGAATGGTGCTTCAGGGTTGAGCTTCAGGGTTGGGTCAGCCAAGATCTCAGGAGGCATGGCAGGGATGTGAAGTTGGAGTCTTGGTGCTATATGGAGCCTCTCTGGTTATTCGCTTGTGGGTTCAACAGCTTGTGTTAAATCAGTGAAATGGAGGCAGCAGCTGTTATTGGCAAAACTGGCATTGTCTGAATTTTTGTCAGGCTTCACTGATTTGCCAGAAAAACTCCAGTAAAACTCAGTATACGGAGGAAGCTGCTTCAGGTAAAAGAGAAGTGTCTATCCATTTTTTAAACATTACAGAAGAAATTAATAAATAGTATTTATTTATTATAATAAATAATTTAACTTGAAAATATAAATGAACATGCAACCAAGGATGGTCTATTTTAATTCTGAAGTCTTTCAGAGCTTGGATTCTGCTCCACTCCTTCCTTTTGGTGCCGAGTGTTAGAGGGAGTGCTTTTAATTCACCCTGTTGCCAAGATGGAAACCTTTGTGATATTAATTATTCTCCTGGTACCTGGAAAATCCATAGAGTAAATTCTATAAAATGTATATTAGACCAGTCAGCTGGACTAAACTTAATAAGTGGTCTTCTGAAAAGTACAGATTAACTTCTGAAAATGAAGATGAGGATTGGAGTAAACAGTAGAAAGTGTATTAATATGACCAAATTGCTGCAGATTGGCTTGAGTCACAGGAAAGCATATGAAGAGCTGTACATTCCTATGAGTTTAACTTTATAGGCTTAACTGTACAGCCTGCCATGAATTAGTGCCTATAGAAACTGGAGCAAGAATTCTGTATGAAATGTAGGTGAGTGCTACATATAAACCAGGTAGTTTAAACCTATCCTGGGTCCACTCCTGAATTTTTTATCTATGGCGAAAAGATTTTCACCTCTTTTACCTGAATGCGAAAGATTTTCACCTCTTTCTGTGTTTGTAACATAAGACCTAGACCAGAAAACCTATCGTAAAGGCATTGATGTTTCAGGTGGTATAGGACAACTAACTTTTCAATGCATTAAATTGTGTAGTTGCTTGGTAAAGAATTAATCGTGAGTTCAGGTGCAGTCATGTAACTGAATGGCTTAATTAGAGTTTGGCAAGGAATTCTGATGGAAAATGACCTATTTAACCTCTTTAGTGTGTTTGTCATTACCAGTGATTAGCTTCAAACTAATAGTTTTGTGTTGCTGAAGGCCATTCAGGAGATGATTCTTGAGGTTCTGAACTGCAGATGGGGACAATGTGACAACAGACAGCTAAGCATATCCCTTACCTGTGTGGTCAGTATTTTGTTACAGATGCTGGAAAGGGAGATCTTCAGGTTCTCACAGTGGTGATGTTTGGGTGGGTTGGTTTTTTTGTTTTTTGTTTTTTTAAACAGGTGCCTTCTGTGAAAGATGGGATAACAGAAGTGAAAAACATACCGAATAAAGGCCCAATCGCATTGCAAAGTGTATCAGCTCCCAAGGTTAAAATGGTGCCATCTGTGTTGCCCTTGAAGAGAGGATGTGAAAATAAAACTATCAGCACAATTAAAGCACCTTCTCACAAAACAGCTGTTCTGCCATCAAGCTCTGGTAAGAGAATTTTTCACTGGATTACTACCACTTAACCACTTTGTTAAAATTAAGATACTATATTTATTGTATGTTCTGACAGAACTTTTAGGATGGTACAGAGCTGTATTTTTGGTGCTAAATATGATTATAGCTAAATTGTGAATGGCTTGTATAGAAGATAAAAAAAAAAAAGCAGGTTACACCTCATCACTGTAAAATCAAATCTTGTAAGAAATGTGTTCAGAATGGTGTGATGCTATTAAAAGAAATAATATTTAAATACTATTATTTGTAGTTTGGTTATATAACAGTACTGTGCAGAATTACAGCTGAAATTACTTGTAAGATATAAAAGTGAAGAGGAGAAAATACAGAGCTCAGGTACAAAGCATTTATGATAAGCAACTGCTTGCTATCCCAGTGGGAATGAGCCCTTATTTCAGGACATAACATATTTTATTAAATCTAATTTTGGTACAATTCTGTAGTTGCTAGAAAGAGGAGAACATAATTGATGGAGAGACTACTGCTTGAGCTGCTAATTAAGCTTAGACTGATTAATAGCAAGAGCGAGGTGGGGAATCTCACATCTAGTCTATAGACTGCTGTTCAAATGTGATGATTGGAAACTACATTCTGTAGTTGTATTGTAGAGATTCAGAAATGCTCTTGTAGGTTATGTGCTTTTTTTAACCAAGTGTGGCAATATAGCTAATTGCAAAGGTAGCCTGGCTATAAGTGACAACACTACAATACACTGTAATTTGGAAAGTGTGCACACCCAGGTATAGCCAGTAAAACCTGTTCTCTCTCTTTTTTTTTTTTTTTTTTTTAACCCACTCAATCTAAGATTATAAAACAGTCCAAAATATTCCTCTGAATTATATACAGGTGGTGAAGCATGATAAAATCTACATCTGTCATCTTTTATGGGATGAGTCCCTCAAAGAAAGTGGATATAGGCTATTCTCTGACTTGATCCTTGCTCATGTGAAGGACTGGCTGAGTGAACTAGGTACCTACCTGTAAGCCACCAGTTTCTTGGAAGATTTTCCTCTCTAAATAGCAGTTTAGAGATTTCCTATCTGTAATTATGGTCTTGGAAGAACTGAGATGCATATAGACGTGGTGGTATATTTTTCCCTTAGGTTATTAATCCAGAGTAGATTTTGTGACACCATCACTAGAAGTAAATGGGTGGGTTATAAGACTAACTTCTTCCCTTCATAAAAAAATCAGATACATTTCCAGAAGCAGAAGTCATTTGCTGTTGAAAGTAAAAACCTTTACTCCCCAAGTTTCTTTAGCTAATCTTGTCACTCCTTAACTCATTCTATGTGGAAATTACAGTAGTTGGTAGAATACTTAACAAATTTTTCCTATTGGAAAAAGGCTGCTTAAGGTAAAAGCATGAAGCAGTACCTCGATGTTTCAAACTCGTGCTGTGATCTGACATGACTGGAACTTTAATGCTGTCCATGACAAGAATTTTTTTTTCCCATGCCCTCTCCTTGGCCTGCCCACCAATGCCTACCATTCCTAGTACCTCTTACTCTTCATTTTGCTTATGCAGTGTTTTGGTGTTTCAAAGTAGGATTTAATGCATTAAACTATATGAGGTTAATTTTCCCATCCCTTGCCAAGGGAATTCTTAAACATGGTTCCTTGCTTCCTGGTGAACGTAGTACGGATGCAAATCAGAGGATGGAAGTATAGGATGGGAAAAGCAAGGGTGGGGAAAGGTAGGAATTACTTGCTAAAGCCCTGCTGTATTATGCAACTGCACCTTTTGGGTAAACCCTATCCAGTGCTGCTTACCCATCTGTTTTTAAAGTTTTTTGAAGTAAAACTCTACATACAGTTGCTGTGGCAAAGTGGCAGCTTGTAACTGAAACACAGTTCCCTGCTTAGCTAAAGCCTCCCTGTAGGGAGTAACTGCTTCTTCCAGTTTGTCATTTGAACATCTTGTTATTAACTTGTGCCTTGATACAATTCCAGCAGCACAGATACATAACTCAGTAGCCATACAGTTGTTTGCTGACAGGGTTTCTCCAGACTAGAGACAGACCAGCTGAATCCAGGATGAAAGGCCTTCTAGGTCATCTAGTCCAGCCCCTCTGCCTGTAACTGGGTCACTGAATTCAGACTAGGTTTTTCAGGCATTTGTCAAGCTGAGGCTTAAAAATGTCCAAATCTTAACAACCTCATTGCTTCCTGGCATGCTAACATAAATGCATCTAATTCTTAACCAGTTGCTGGCTATATTTGGATCACTGGGTAGGAAGACAAATTGGTGTAGTGAGTCTATTAAATACTCTGAACAAGAGATGTGATGGTATAGCTCTGTGTCATCTCTCACATCTTTATGTTGAGGGAGAGAAGCAGTCTGTCTGTCCTAAATGTATCGGTATATGCATTATTCCCAGAATAATCCAGAGTTTGTGAGCAGTGGATTGTATCATGTGCTGTCATTTTGAGTGGGGAAAGCAGGAAACTCCCCTGCAACCAAAAAAAATCATAGAATCATAGAATGGTTTGGATTGGAAGGGACCTCAAAGATCATCATCAAAATAAAAGAAAAAATGCTCTGTATGAAACACCAATTATAAGATCCTTGCAACTTGGCAGGAGTTGAGATTTTGGGTTTTTGAGGGTTTTTTTGCTTGTAAATGTAAACTTTAAGTTTTCAGTGGTAACATACTAACCCAATGGGAAGCATGTCTTCTAAGGAAATTCCCTGATCCTCTCCTGAGCAGGAGACAGCAGAAGGAGAGAAAAACTAGTATCTCAAGTATTGTGTTTTTATGAGGTTATTTGCAGAGCTTGTTAAGCTAGAAATAACTTTTTTTTATTTATTCAAAATGGTTGCTGACTGCTGTTCACCAGTATTGGTGTATCTTGGATGGAACTTGGAGTTCTTGTTGAATTAGAAATTGACTCTCTAAAAGGTTGAGCCCAACCTGATTCAGTGTACCAAAGTGGTTTGTGAAATGGCAAAGCCTCATTTCTGCAGCAAATCTAGAAATCGGGTCACAGTTGCAAGCTAGATGCCTGAAAATTATTTCTGTAACTATTTGTCTCCATTCTTCCATAAGGGAGACTGACTTGCAGTCACATACTCATTCTTGAACAAAAATCTGAATTCTCTACAGCTCATTTCTTCCCCAGGAGTGTGTGTAGGTTTCTGTAGTACTGGATGGCAGGAAGTATGCCTTTTCCTGTGTTAGTTTTCTATTAGTGAAAACCTTTATTAGAATTCAAGACACAGAATAAAATGCTTGAGTTACCTGGCTCTTACTGGAAGGCATGTGTAATTTTAGAGCCCTGGTTCAGGACTTTGAGCCAGTCCAGAAATGAAAGCAACTATTGTGTCTGTTCCCAACAGATGCACACAGCTTTCTGATTGGGTGTACAGAACCACTGTGGAGGAGTAATAGCCTGCTAACAGTTGAGGTATTATGGTTTGGGAAGAGTCATGTGTTTTCCTTACTTGAAGGAACGGGTAGAAAGGGACTGGAGAAGCCAAGGAGATTTGGTGGTCCCATGGAATCTCACTCCAAGTTCTTCTACTGTCAGCCTGCTCCAGCAACTGTGTGCTACCACCCATGCAGTTGGATGGAAACACTTGTGACAGTTTGAACCGCAGGAAACGGTTTGATTTGTGTTTGAGCAGCATAAAACAGGGATATAAATGGTTTACTTTAGATCTAAAAATGTAAAAGCCCTCCACTGTGGTTTTTTTCTTAGTGCTGACTACAGCTGACCTAGAAGTATGTAAAGAAATGGAGCTTTACCTGCAAATTAAAATTTCTGATATGCTAATACTTCACCCTTCTGCCTTAAAATAATACCATTGCTTTCAATTATTTCCCATTGTATGTCTTAGCTATGAGAGCTCTGTCAAGTCTTGTGTGTAATTGAAACTATTTGAGGATAAGAAAGCATCAAAAATACTATTCCTCCACTTACTGTTAAAGAATTCCAGAAATTAGTGGAAGCCACATAAATCATATTTGTAACCAAAAGGTCTTTCACCATCTGACAGTTATTTCTGACATTTTAGGTACCATTTTGTCTCTGATTAAAGTCAGTGATAACCAAGTAAAGCCCTGTGCTTTGCTTACATTTTTCATGAGTCTAGTCCAGTGATATTCCCTCTTTCACTTGCTGGCATTTTCATAGTGTAGTGAAAGCTTGGGTAGAGAGAAACACAACAGTCCGAGTTCTGTGTTTCCTTGAAGATGATTTTGGACAAATGAGACATTTTCCTTATGAAAAGTTGATCATACTGAAGGACTTTTTTGGTGTTGTGCAACTAACTGAAGCATGGGAAAAAATAACTCCCTATATGCTATAGGAAATAAGTTTAAGTTGCATTAGACTACAAAAGCTTTAGTGATGCTTTGAAATACTGATTTGCTTGTTACTTCATAATTGCTTCTCTTGCATTTTGACTTGATCTTAAATTACACTTATATGTATGATTCAGAGAAGCTTACAAAGTTAAAACCAGAACAGGCCGTGACGGAGTAAGACTTTATTATTGAGTGTTGTTGCTATTTATTGCACAAAGAAAGGCTTTTCAGATGGGAAATTGAAAACAAATGGTTTCAATGAGTTTTCATACAGCTGGAAACATATGTAAACTTGGTTAATTTAAGATTTTTTGGTATAGCCTTTCTCAATACTCGTGAAACAGAACTGAGGAACAATTAAGTTTCACTAAGCGTTCCCACAATCTCGAGTCGATGTTCTGGCACTGGAGCAGGAGCTAAACCAGACGTGGTTACTGCAAGTCACTTTTCAGCTTGTATCATTCCTGTTATCTACCATGTGGTTCCTTAAAGTTGGATTGACATGCTGCCATGAGGAAACAAAATATTTTAAAAGGCAAACATAACTTCCAGGTTTTCTGGCCTGAAACCATCAGGACTTTCTCAAAATGCTGAACTGGAGAGTTGCTTGTAAGGGTATTCATATACTTTCTCATGAACAAATCTGCAATACACCAAAGTCTAAATAAATAAGGCTTACAATTTAGTTTCAAACAGTTTTCTTATGCTGCTTGTTTGGTTTTTTTTTTTCTTTTGCAGAACAGCCAACTTTTTTTTTTTTTTTTTTTTTAATGGAGTCTAAAAATAGGTTCCTTGTATGCTAACTTATCCAACATCATTATTTATCCTTATAAAAATTGTCCCAGAGTCCAGATTACTTGATCCCTTTTTCCCTTTCTTTAATATATATTGTAGTGCTTAATTACAGTAAAGCCTGTGTTGAAAGTGAACTTAAAACTTCCATATTTGCCTTCAGAGGTGTGGGAAGGACGAAACCCCTACATGGGTCTCCATGGAACATGAGGTATGTCTGTAGTATGACATAAAGCTTGTCTATCATCCCTTTTTGGTCATCTTCACCCAGAGAGCACCACTGCATAGTCACTGTGTTTCTCATAACCAACTCTCTCTTAATTTGCAGTATAAAGTGAGGAATACTTTGCCTAATGTATCTGAAAGTACTTTTGTCCGGCTGATCACTTTGTGAAAGTTCAGGGAGCAGCGTTAGTTGCGAGGGTTTAGGAACTTCACAGGTCATCCTTTGTGCCTCTTGAAGTCTCTGCTTCAGTTGGACTTCCCTGCTGATGTTTCCACTCCACTTTGCCCTTGCTTCCTGACCTCCTCAACAGGAACAGCTTGCTGGAAGCTGCCTGGAGCAGCATGTATATCCTTGTGTCATACGTTGATTTCTAAGCCTCTGCCCTAGGTGTTGGTCATTCAGGTACAGAATGGTCCTTTCACACTTTGAAGTTTGAAAAGAGACATAAAATAATGCAATCTGAATTCAGCATAATCAATTTGGTTTTAGCTTTGGCTACATATACTAACAGGAGAAACTTGCTTTAACTTAGACACCTATTTTCTTTTGTTACACTTCATTAACAAGGAGCTTTCACCACACAACAGATACTACTCATGTTTTGCAAGCCTTACATAGGGTTCATAAAAACGCCTATTTGGAATAAATTATTTCCTATTTAATTTTATAAGTCAAATAGACCATGAGAAACAAATAAAAGCAGAAGGTTTTTTGTTTGTGAGGTTATAAGGGATCTGTTACAATGAATGATTTCAAAGCAAGCTGATTGATTTATCTCTGATTTGGTAGCTTTAGGTATGGTCCTCTGAGTTTTTTGGGGGTAAGGGAAGAAGGGAGAGAGGGATGGCAATGTTTGAAGATGAACTTAAATTATCTTTATTCCAAAGTCTATGGTATTTTCAGTATTCTATTGACTTCCAGCTTCCAGAAAGCAGCATTTCATCCTGCCAGCTTTGTTTCTGGTGCCATCAGTGGCCATACTTAAGAAATTAAGTTTTCACATATGTTCCCAGCCTTTTTACAGTTGACTTGTGACTAGCAGTATCAGACTTTTAATGTGTTATACCTTTAGTAAGAAACATGTTCATACTTGCAGAGGCTGATACTAACAGTCCACATATCAATGCTGTCAGAAATATGGATGCATCTGCAAGAATGTTCTCCTTTAGGACTGAGGCGTACACCACTTCCCTGCAGGGGAATTTCTTGGTATCTAGTCATTTACTTGCAAGGACATGCTGCTGTGTCTTCAAATAACTATTCACCTGTACTGGTTAGGTCTGAATTCTCTTGAGGTGGAAGTAAAGGAGGAGAAATAGAAATCCTTGCCTTCTGAAGAAAATTGTGTTTATATTTTTCTACAGTGAGATTCCTTCTTCACGCAAGGAATGCACGAACTCCTGCAACAGAAAACTTAAAATATTTATAGATAATGTGGGTATAAAAGCTGCAAACTATAAAAAAATTTCTCAGTGCATAACATGAAGGGGTGTGTGGTATGAAGAGCTAGACAATAATGAAAAGCATATTTGGATGTGGTTCATGGTTTTCTTTTGCCTCAGCTTTTCTTGTAGTATGATGATTTGACTTCTTGTGCCCGCTACTCCTAAACAGACAGCACTTTCCAGTAGATGTGTTAAAGCCAGTGGCTGAGGACTGTTTGTTAAGTCAGATTGCAAGCAGCTTACAACAGTCTCCTGGCAAAGCTGGAGTGGGCAAGCTTTGCCACCACTGTGCAGCTGCTCCAGGTAGCTGGTGTAAAACTACCTGTCCTCCAGATACTAGCTCTGCTTGGGGTCATAGGAAATGACAGCATGTGTGGACGTGGTCTTGTTGAGCGTACACAAGTAAAAACCTAAAACTGAGTAAATCCAACATGATGGCAGACAGTACTGGAGGTAGGAGAGCCGGTGTGAGTTTGGACTTGAGGCTAGAGAAGAGAAGGGCTGTTTCGAGGTGCTACAGAGATCGCATGCAAGGAGTTGAGCCTGAGCGAAGACTGGGAAGGGAGGAGTCTCTGTGATCGTCAAAAGGTTGAAGTGGGAGGAAGTCTGCCAAGTTTCATAACTGGTCCAAATAGGAAGGGAAAAAAGTGAAATTTAACAGTAGAAATACACAAATGTTATTCTTTCCCTCTCTTCTCTCCCTAATTGAAAACACCCCAGTCACTCTTCTGACAGTGGGAGTGTTTGAGAGAATGAAAAGTGTTGGTTTTGTTGTTGACTGCTAATATAATGCTCTGTAGCACTGATGATCAGTTTTCCACCTTTAGTCTGAGAATATTGAGCTGCAAGAAGAGGAACACATTAATACCTACCCGCATGGCTGATGGTGGCCCAGTTACATTTTTGGCACTAGCTTGCTACCGGTTCCTTGATACCTGTGCCAAAGAGGAGCTCTTTCCTAAGGATTGTAGGTGAATGTGAATGGGAACAATACTGTGGAAGTCTGCATTAGGTGGGGAATTGGGTGTTGCCTTGATATGTAAACTGCTCTCTGATCAGCTGTTACCCCTAAACAAATAAATCTTCTCATGTAAATATTTCAAGATCCAGCAGTAACTTAACATTCTCTGTCTTTGTCCATGTTTACGTTTAGCAGTTGAAGCATTACTAGAGACATAACATAACTGTGTCTTGCCTTTTCTTTGGTAATTTTGGCATTAATTTGTGACTTTAAAAGTGAGAGATAACTAAAAAGACATTATCTGTAGATCTTCAGTAGAATTATGAAACATGCTGTAACCATTCTTTATTTCTCAAAGGAACACTGATATATGTATAGCATGATATAGTATAACTAATACTGCTGAATGGCTAATCAGGTAACCTGGGAAGCTTGCAGCCATTAAAAATCTGTTACTATTGCTACTGCTTTACAGTGCTCAAATAACAACTATAAATGCTCTTACAACTATGTTAAGATCAGTCTGCTGGAAACAATTGAGCCGGCAATGTGCGCTTGCAGCCCAGAAGGCCAACTGTACCCTGGGCCGCATCAAGAGAAGCGTGGCCAGCAGGTCGAGGGAGGTGATTCTCCCCCTCTACTCTGCTCTCGTAAGGCCCCACCTGGAGTACTGCGTCCAGTTCTGGAGCCCCCAACACAAGAGAGACATGGACCAGTTAGAACAAGTCCAGAGAAGGGCCACCAGGATGATCCGAGGGCTGGAGCACCTCTCCTATGAGGACAGGCTGACAGAGTTGGGGCTGTTCAGCCTGGAGAAGAGAAGGCTCTGGGGAGATCTTATAGCGGCCTCCCAGTACCTGAAGGGGCCTACAAGAAAGCTGGGGAGGGACTTTTCATAAGGGCAGTTAATGACAAAACAAGGGGAAATGGGTTTAAGCTGAAAGAGGGGAGGTTTAGATTAGATATTAGGAAGAAGTTCTTCACTGTGAGGGTGGTCAGACACTGGAACAGGTTGCCCAAGGAAGTTGTGGCTGCCCCCTCCCTGGAAGGGTTTAAGGCCAGGTTGGATGAGGCTTTGAGCAACCTGATCTAGTGGAAGGTGTCCCTGCGGATGGCCGAGGGGTTGGAACTAGGTGATCTTTAAGGTCCCTTCCAATCCTAACCATTCTATGATTCATTCTATGAATACCAAAGTCCAATTTGTCTTTTTATTATTTATTTGCTCCTTTTAGTAGATGCCAAAAAACCAGCATGCTTTCTTGAAGGTTGACTCCCCTTGCTTTATAAAGACCTTGTATTGTAGGCTTAGACTAGGCTTTTTCATCATGCTTAAAATTATTATTTTTTAAAGCTAAGAAGTTTAGCACTTCTAAAATGGAGCCCTCTGGATTTTTAAACGTGCAGGGAAAATCAGAAGACAAAAATCCAAAATTCAACATATTCAAAAGATAAGGCAATGAAAAGCCAAAACTACTATTACTGTTAGCTTTAGGCTTAAACAAAACAGCAACAACAAAAAGCATCCTTACAAAGACTCCTTTTGCACTTAGTCTGCCCTGAGTTTCTGGTTTGGAAAGGCAAAGGCTTCCAACCATTAATTTCCAGGTGTTGTATAGCTCTGTGAATGCCAGTTGTTCTGTGCTCGGTTCCAAGTGTGAAATGTGTCTGTACAGTTTGAAGTGGTGGGCGTTGAATCTCAAAATTGGTGAATACATATTCAACTTTACAATCTGCTTGGTGTCAATGGAGTCCCAAGTTCACTACTACTAGCATATGTTTATTCTCTCAATTTGAATTTTTTAGGTCCAGTGCTATTTAAAGGAAGTCTTAATTTATTCTTGATAATAACCACCTATGAGAGATTCATGAGAGGATGATTATTTGAATAAGGATATGAAATTAACTTCAGAGCTTCTTGAAAAATGAGCTTGTTCTTTGCCTATTTCCATTCCAATACAAGAGATACTTTAACATACTTGAAGTAACGTGGTTGTCGCATAGAGACTTTTTTGTAAAGAATTGCCAACTCATTACTTCACCATAGAGGAATGTGATATTTCTAGTATTCCATTTCAGTGACTAGATTAAATAACTGATGAAAGCCTGTTATTTTGATGCTATTGCTTGTTGTCTTTATAATAATGGTTCACTAAATATCCTGCCTTTGTGCTTGTTTCCAGTACTTTTGTTTATATAACCTATCTTCCTGCTTCTGTGTTCAAAACCTTTGCATTTAATTCCGTGTGACTCCTTTCTTAGGGAATGGTACTTGCAAAACCATTCTTGTTAGTTGAAGTAACACCTAGAGTAGTTGCTTAATGATCTTGTGCTGTGACTTAAAAAAAATTCTCCCTTAAGCTGGGCTTTTGAAAAATGCATTTGAGTGCTTGAGTAATTACTTAATAGAAGCCATATAGGAAAGCACCAAGCAGTAGAAGAACTAAGAAGAGAGCAAAGGTCATCTGTTGGACAGGCTTCTGAAACTGGACATCCCAGAGCTTGCTTTGCTTGCAGAATGCGTTTGAGTTCACAGCTGGTTTAGAGCACTGCTGCATTCCAGTGTCCGAAGAGAAGCTGGGCTGGCTGCAAATCATATATAAGGGACATGCTGAATGAGAAGAGACTGAGTGTTTTCATATGCTTACCTCAACCCCTCTTGAGTGAAAACCACTGTGAAGAAAACAGGATTTTGTTCCTGTACCTTTTGAACTGGATGAACGAGTCCGGCACAATAGCAATGAAGCATGCTACCCTCACCTTTAAACAAGAAAATGCAGTTGATAATCTGCATTTGTTCCTCTAGCTGCCTTTTGAAATGTAAAGCTTTAACTTACTAAGTCATACAAACTTAATATGTGGTATTTCTACAGAAGTCCTTTTTTGTTGGTTTGTTTTTTGAGGGTTGGGTTTGTTTGGGTTTTGCACCTTGTTTTGCTGAGAGGCTATTTAGAAAAGGAATTTCTGACTGGTCTGGGTTAATTACTTTTCTGGTATGTTGATCCATTAATGAAACAAGCTTTTAGAAAACAATGTGGAAAGTTTTAGAAAGCTGTTAGATTTGTTGTATGAAGTTCAGATCTCACAATATTTTTATTTTTTTTTTATTTTATTTTGTCAAACACAAATTATTTCGGATCTGTTGTCTGAAGTGCTGTGTTTCAGAGGTGTTTTCAATACGTGTAAGCTTGTGAATTGTGGCTTTCTCATAGCGCGGCAAAGGTTGGATGCTCACCGTTCTGCATAGTAATGCCAAACAAGGAGTAAAAGTGCACCTCCAAGGAGAGCTCTGATGTAAAGCATGTTGAATGACTCATTAAAGCTTGTGTGTTTTGTTCAGTGACCATTATATATAATATCCTAATGCATGTTTTAGTATATGTTGTACGTAGGGTTTCTCTTTCATTACTGAGTTGATCTGAACTGAGGGAAATAGCTTGAATATACCTTCCTTTGCTAACACTGCTCCTGTTTTTGCATACTTGATAGTGTTTCGAGACAAGTTATCTAATCCTGTCACACCACCTACTGTTGAAAAGCAGACATTGGGCATAAGTGTTTTTATTGCCTACATCATAATGTAGTCCCCTTAATGTCATGCTTTCTTGGTCTTAGTGCGAATTTATGATTTCTTGGTCGTTGGTATTTGAGAGTGGAGATTCTGGAGCAAAACTGATGTTGAATAAAGTGGAACTACTAGGTAATTTTGTCATATTTTAAGTCTCTTACATGGCTTAAGCAAAATTGAAATATGCTTTATAATGACAAGAATAAAGGAAAGGGTGTTCCCTTTGAATAGAAACTTGATTGTTCTAAGTCAAATCTGAAACACTAGCCTTCTCTTTTCAAGTACAATAAACTGTCTGTCAGACTTGAAAATGGCAATGACATCAGAAGTTAAGATATCTTGTAAAATATCTCTTGATATAATAATTAAAAAAATTTTTTAAAGAAAATTTAAGTCTATCTTCCATATCTCTATTTTTGGTTTTGTACAAAAATGGAAACCTCTTTTCCATAGTTATTCAGAGGACTGAATAAAGATCTTGGTGTCAGACCTGACAGGAGTCAACTCAGTACAAATGTGTGTGTACATAACTTCCTTTGGGTCACTGTAGTTTTAACCTAGGTGCACATTTTACAGAAATAAAGTAAAAGCTTAATTTAACTAAATGCAAATTTTCTTGCAGAAAGTGCGGTTGCTTTGTTAGTAGTACAAGAGTAAGGTGCCATCTGAAGATGGCACACCTGTCTCCTATATGGAGACTCTTCCTATTTGATTAACTTGGCTATTGGGCATTTGTATGCAACAAGCTCAAATGAAAACAGCAATTAAAACAAAAATGTGTCTGCACCAGTTGGTCATTAAGTACTTGGTTACGGGGAGTGCTGTTTAACTAGTTCTGCAGAACTAGTCGGTTTTCAGTATATTACGTGAGTACAACACAACTTAATACTCTTGTGCTGTATCTTCTAAAGTGCCCTGTCAAATGGGGATGGGGGAGAATCTCTGTTTTGGTGGCAGGAACAAATGAAAGAATCTTTCTTGGACTGTCTTTGAGCTGAGGTTATAGTTTTATGAGATTGCCGGTACAGCTAAGCATAATACACAGAGGCAGAATGCAATAAAGACGTTTTGTGCATACAAATGTCTGCCTTGAAGGCCAGTCTGTAGAGCTCTTGACTTGTTCCTGAGGTCAATATGCAGGTAAAACAGGTTTCTTTAAGTCTTTGGAACTGTCTTTCTGCATTTACAGTGGTTTTTTTACCATGTCAATATGAAGTAGATTAAGCCTTTTTATACGTATTTTAATGTGTAAATCTTTTTACTTGTAGGCATATATGTAGAAGAAGCAACTACTGAAGCTTCTTTCCAACTCCTTTTGTTCTTCTCTCTCCCTCCCCTTTCCCTCACAATTGACAGGTATAGGATCTTCGCCAAGAGAGAAGCATGCCTCCGTGAAAAATTCTCCAGCCTCCTGGGCTAGCTCGGATAAACCACTTGCCAAATCCAAAGTGCCTGTCAAAAGATCAGTGCTTGAGAGAACACCTAGCATCTCATCAGTGAGCAGCACTCAGAGTGAGCGGAGTCTTTTCAGCAGTAATTGTAAGTATCCATTTATTTAACTGATAACCAGCATCAGCTGCTTGTTTGAAAAAAAAAAAATACTAAAAAAAAAAAAAAATCCCCTTGAAGGGAGTCCTGTCTGACAAAAGCCTGTGTTAATTCTCATTGTACTACTTATTAGTTTTAAGTCTTACTCTTTTTGTCTCTTAACCTACAACTTTCCTTCTTGAGACATGCCACTTGAAGGAGCTTTGAGTCTTGGATTTTGATGTGATGAGTAGATGTTTCAGTACAGCTCCTCTTCCATCTTGAAACATTACAAAACCAGCGGGTTTTCTTGTGTTTACATACAGTGTAACAAAAAATAAATCTGAACAGTATGAATGGATTACTTGTCATAATATTTGGAACAGCATGTTACAAGTTTTTGATACTAAATGTTCTTTTTGAACGAAATTATATCTGCTTTCAGAATTTTGAGATAAAATGTGTAGATGAGATCAAAAGCAGGTAAGTGAAACTGCTTTTAGAAGGTAAAACTTTACACGGGTAGACTTCTATAATTTCTAAGGTAACTGAAAGCATTGGTATATGACCTGACCCAAATTGGTCTAGATTAAACTAGGAGAAAAATAACAGAATAGTTTTGGCTTGAAGCTCCACAAAGGGTCTGTACCAGCAGTTGTAGGAGTTTTAGGGGCAAAAATATGAAGGAAATAACACACAACTGACCATCAGGCATGTTAGTATTCCCAGCTGTACGTATTCAAATATTCTGTTACTATCACATCATCTGTTGTATCTTGGAGACTGGGCAAAGGCCTTTCCTTTGTGCCAGATGTCATTTAAATCTGTCTTCAATAGACTGAAAGAGAACTGTGCTTTAACATATGTCTGTAGTTTATGTATGCGCATATGCATACAAACATATATAACTAAATTTTTTCTTGTTCGCTTTTTTCCCTGAAGTGCCTTCATTAACAAACTAAGACCTAACACATTCCTCAAAGGAATAAGAGTATATGTAAGAAAATATGCAGTACCTGCTCCTGTGTAATCAGGTCAGTTCGGTTACCGTGACAGCCATGTTGACTTTTCCTGTTCAGGTTTAGGACTGTATCTGGAATTCCTAAGCAGCTTTGTCCTCACTTCATTTTACTCCCTCGTGTAACAAAGGAAAGGGTCATCGCTTCATAACAAAGAAGTGTATTCAAATTAAGTATCCAAACAGATGACTCCTTATTTAGCCTGATTTGCTAGCTGGTTTAATCTGTTTTGTCCACTGCCTTCAAGCTTACAATTTGTGCCACTCCGATTCACGAAGAGCAAGCAAGAGCAGTGTGAGAGGTTGAACATGGCTGCAGTCTCTTTGGCTTTAAGCTTGCTTTGATCTTTTTTAAATGACTATACCAGGAGGACTCCGCAGTTGCACAGAAACTAATTTTTCTCCTGTTATTTTCATCAATTCTACACTAACACCACCGACTGACTCAGGAAGCCACTATGATGTTACCTTACTGACGCTGCTGGTAGTGGGATCTTACAGCTTTTGTATTATTCCTTTGTTAGCCACGTTTACTGGGAAAAGAAGTAGGTTGTATTCTTTTTTATTTCTGTTTTAAAGCTTTTGTTTTGCAGAGGTTAGTAAATGTATGCAATGTTTTGACTTGCTGATTTTCTGTGAGATTCTTTTTCTTTAGTTAATTTCTTATACTTGATGAGAATGATTTATGTCTGATGGTTAGGTTTTGTGAGTATAATGAGTTTAGGATACATATAATTCATACGTTAGCAAAGTGAAGTTTTTATGACTTTGAATCAAATTGGAAAGAACTGATGAATTTACTTTGTAGTCTAATATTAAGTACAGTGCTGTTCTAGTTTTTTATTCTTTCATTTAGTGTACTATACAATAACGTCTTGTAGAAAAAAAAAAAGTATTTGTAAACCTAAAATGTTTTTATTAGATTGGTGGGACACAAAAATCAAGATGCAAGGCTTATGCTGGGAATGTATTGAAATTTATGATAAACTATTGTGGTCCTGTCAGCAGTATTAAATTAATATTTGCTTGGCTTGTTTTGCTGAAAGAGTTTGCCTTGTGTTAGCAGAGGAAAAAGAATTACAACAGAGTGTTTCTCCTGCTTTGTCAGCTCAGCCCTTTGTTATGGGTTGTCCTTGGATTGGTAATTTCCTGTGGCAGCATTAGGGGATTTTTTTTTTTTTTTTTTGGTCTAATGAACACTGGAGTTTTATGATCTTTTCCTCTAAAAAGACTTAATATTTGAGAAGTTTGGGAATCATGCAGTTTGAAATGCTGTTGTTAATAAGAGCATATTTTGCATGCAAGCTGTCAGTTTCAGCATTGAAAAATTGAAATTTTAACAGTTATATTCTCAATTTCAGTGCTGAGCTGAAAATACTATCATTTGAACATACCGAAATGTTTAAACTCTGAGGTTAAGAACAAGAATCTCAATTTGAATTGCATTAGAATAATTGCATATAAGGGAGATAGTGTTTCAGAACTTAAAAAGCTGATCCTAGTAACTGACCTGGTGCTGCAGTTCTGTACAATCAATACTTCACTAAAATTATTTTAATGAGTTGAGTTTTTAAACCGTTAACTCGGGTGATATCACTTCATACCTGTCTGTCTCTCATCAAGAGTGCAGTAGCTACTCCTAATTCTATGAACAACCATCTTTGAATCGTATAGCTACCAAACTTTGCAAATTTCCTTTTTTTATGCACACAGCCCAGTTAGCTGACTCTGGAGCTGCTAATAGGACAAAACAGGCCCCTAACTAGTCCTGCACCAGAAATGTGCTTGCTTACCCAAAGTGTTACTTCCAGGGCATGCTTCTGCTTTAGAAGAAAGTACCAGAGAAGTTTGCAGGCAGTTGTTGGCTACTTTCAGTGAACTCTGATCAAAAATCCTTAATTTAGCAATTTACAGAAAAAATTAAGGACTACTTCAGGCCTCATGCTTTGCTAAAACAAATTGGTTTAAATTATCCGATGTTGATCGTGGTCAGATTCCCACAGAATAACTGTGTTATTGATGTGTTTTGCAAATTGTTCCTTGTGTATGGATTTTTATTTTTTTTTTCAAATATTTAGCTTTCGTGCCTCTAAAGAGGCTTCACCTTTCTTTATTTAAAAAAAAAAAAAAAGAGGACTTACTCAGTTGCTTATGTTTCTAAAAGGGAAAGCAGTTCTGTCTCTCTGTGGTTGACAATCTATTGATTAGCAGCCAAAAAGCATCTTTTTGAAGCCGTTAACTTACATGGCTTTTTCTAGTGCATTTAAAACCACTAAAATAATCTCAAGACTGTATGTTCCATCTTTTGATGAACAATACTAGATATATAGTTCACATTACCTTTAAAAAAAAAACAAAACACCTTATTAAAACACTAATCTGAGGCAAACTTGATATTGTATTATCCCACTCTTTTTTTTTTTTTTTCTTTAAATGAGTTAGAGAAAAAAGCAACAGTGTGACAAACTGTTCCAATGTGACTTGGTTTTTGCTTGTCTCTGGTAAATGCAATGTCAATTTCTTACTCATTAATGTGTCAGTATACATAATTTTTTAGTACCTGAACCAAAGCATGCTCACTCTACTCTTACTTTAGAAATATTTTCATGGTTTTTCTGGAAAAAAAACCCAAAACAAAACAGTGCTTTCCCAAATTTCAGGGTCTTTTGTTTTGGTTTTTTTTAAAGGAAAAATTTTCAGTGTGAGAGAAGTTTGGGCTTGTTCTCAAGTTCCTTTGAAATGGAACAAAATCTCTTCTGTAGCAACTGCCCTGTTAGTTGGAAACCTGATTTTGATGTGAGGTAGCAATTGCTTATTGTCCTGCCTTTCCCAGTCTGGGTTGGTCTGCCTCTTCTTGCAAGAAGTATTTTGCTGTATGACTTAATCACTTTCTTGAGATTGAGGGGATGGAGTGGTGGTCTTCTGAGCTCTGCTGTCACTGAGGTCACTGTTATAAGTGGAGACTACAGGAACCTTTTTAAAAACTTGTTTAGGAGCTGGTGAATGCAGTTGGGCTCACATGTTTTTAGTGCCCTGCCAGGAGTATTGAAGGAGTGCAGAGTCTGCTGGTGGTGTATGCACCACATTATTGAAACAGCATGCTCAACTTCAAATGAGAAGAGAAGGTAGGGAACTTCTGGAGAGAGTCCAGCAGAGGGCTACAGAGGTGATTAAGGGGCTGGAGCGTCTTCCTTATGAGAATAGAATGAGAGCTGGGTCTGGTTGGCCTAGAAAAGAGGACTGAGAGGGGACCTTATTAATGTTTACAAATATCTAAAGGGTGGGCGTCAAGAAGATGGGGCGAGACTCTTTGCTGATGGCCAGCGATAGGACAAGGGGCAGTAGGCACAAGCTGGAACACAGGAGGTTCTGCTCAAACATGAGGAAAAACTTCTTTCCTGTGAGGGTGACAGAGCACTGGAACAGGCTGCCCAGAGAGCTTGTAGAGTCTCCTTCTCTGGAGATGTTCCAAACCCACGTGGATGCAGTCCTGTGTGACTTGATGTAGGTGAACCTGCTTTGGCAGCGGGGATTGGACTAGATGATCTCCAGAGGTCCCTTCCAATCCTTCCCATTCTGTGATTCTGTAATGTACTTTTATATAAATCTCCCTCTTTTGCATAGTTCAAAGCTGTATGTCTAATTCTGAGAAGTGTTTGTAACAGTTGTAGACTGATCTGTTACAGTTCATCAGTCTGTTCATACTGGAGGTATCAGAGGCGGTCATAATATTTTTATTCCAACTTGAGTTTCTCCTACCTTTAGCTTCTGGTAAAACAGACTTGTTTTAGGCTTTAATTTTGCCCAAACTAGATACTGCCTAGAGCAAATTCTTTGTTGTTCTGTGTTGCAGCTGCAAATGCCACAATCATCATCAAGAATGGAGAATGGCCTTCAAAACCAGCCTGCCAGAATGGTACTTCAGGATCTGTCCCTTTGAAAGCAGTACCAAGACCTAGATTACATTCAAAGTCAACTTCAAAAGGTATTTGAGTCTGTTTGTAGATAGAGTGACTCTATAGTTACTGCTGTTATGATACTTTATCTTTGGCAGATGGCTGCCCCTGATGCCATGTTTATAAATAGTTGTCTCAGAAAATAGTATGAGGAGGTAAAATCACATCAGCGATGCTTCAATTTTTCTAAGATTTCATAGGAAGGCTAAAATGTCCTTTGTATTGTCGTAATTGACCGGGGTATTTTAGGCAAATGAGGAGGAGGTCTGTTTGCATGGCACAGGGACTACGTGCCCTTTACTACGTGGCAAGTGTCATCGCATGAGGTTTGTGTTGATTTAAAAGAGTTTTCTGTCACAAAGCTCAGGCACAGACTCTGGCTGCTGGTGATCTGCAGGTTAAACCTACTCTGAATTTATCCTGAGTGCATGGTTGTCCTCATCCTCCTGCAGACTTGGTATTTACTTCACCCCTTTTAAGGGAGAAAGGACCTTAAGGGTTAGGCATATTTTTTTGAAAAAAGTATTATTAAATGAAGTATCTTCTTTCATACGTGAATGACATAGTACCATCTTTCCAAGAGAAGAGTCCCAGAAACAGCTTAGCCCTTCGTGCTGCTTTTTCTTTTATTCTTCTTACTGGCTGAAGTGGAAGCAGAGGTTTGCTCTAATTTTTAATGGACAATTGTGCCTCAGCATCTGGTGCTAAAGGAAATGTTAATATAAAAAAATATACTTTCTGGCTTTGTATTAAACACAGTTCTGGTTCCTGTTCCTATTTGAGCCAGGACCCCTCGATCAGCAAACAGTGCTTCTCCTCTCAAGCCACAAACAGCAGTTGACGACTCATTCTCTGGCCAAAATTAAAGATGTGATGGGAGCAGATAAATAAGCTTGCTGTCTCTCTCTCCTAAATCCTAGTTATAATCAGCTTGCTTCTGACCATCGTTGTGAACTGGTTATTGTAATTGGATAAACCTAAATAAATACTATGCTTCTGCTTTAGGCTTAAGTTTTAAGCTGGTATCTAACATAATTGAGAATAAATAGAAGAAATGCCTGCCAAATGTCATGCTATAATGACATGCTTTAAAATGGTAGACAGTGAAAAGAAACAATTTACCACAAACTGTAAATCGCTTTGAAACAACCACAAATTATTCAGCTGTCTGACAAGCTGATGCTTTCTGTTGGGGTGCAACATAAGCGGCACAATTATGTATTCCTCAACATTTCTTCAGTGACCTGGATGCTAGAAGCATGCCTTCAGCCCCCCGGGGAGCAGTGTGGCCAGAGGTAGTTGGTGTTCCACCCTCAGCTCAGCGTTACTCGGACTGCTGTGTTGTGCTTTGGGGCCTTCCCAGTTCAAGACAATTGTTTTGAAAACTGAAAAAATCAACTGGACACTTGGGAAGGATAGTTAGGGTCTCTGAACACATGAGGAGAGGTTGAGGAATTTGAGCTTGGGTGGTCCGGCAATAAAAGAGGGTGAGCGGAGATACTGTAACAATCCGCAGTAACTTGAAAAGGGCAGCTACAAAGGTGATGGTGCCAAACTCTGCTCAGTAATACCAGACAATCTGGCAATGGAAAATGATTGCAAATTGTGGAGTGGGAGATGCAGAATTGTCCAGCAGGGCCACAGAGCCTCCCTTCCTAGAGGTTTGCAAGGCTCGGCTAGACAAAAGCATAGTCAACTGATCTCATCTTGGAGGTGGCCCTGCTCTGAGTGGGAGACTAGATAGCTGGCCTCTGGAGGTCCCTTTCAGCCAACATTTCCATAGCTGTGTTGTATTTGCTGCTGTTTTGAGACTTAAATGATTCAATGTTAGTGCTAAAGTGAGAATGTTACTAGTTTTTTTCTGTTTAGAAATTTATTGAAAGGATCTTTTTTTTTTTTTTTTTCCCCTTCCAATGTGAGAGAAGGAACTTTCTTCTGGTAAAGCAAAGTTAAGTTTAAATATAGCTTATATTTTCTAGAAGGTACCTCTTTTTGTGTTTGAGTAGGTTTGTGCATCTCGTACTTAACTGTAAATATGTAATGTTAGGCATGTATTTAATTACTGACATAGTTGTACTTTTAAACCTCATCTAAGCTTCTATTTCTAGGAGCCAAGACCAGGTCTGCTTCAGTGAACCAGTGCACACCAAAATCATCTGCGCCACTTCACTCAGCAAGGAAAGTTAGTGAGGCGAGAGGTAATAAGCTGTTGTGTAAAGTCAGTGTTTCACTTATATTCTTAAATCTCTCTGTCATGAAAAAGAGCAGCTATACTCTCTAAGAATTATTGAGATGGTCAGTCTGCTCTTTCTCCTTGTAGTTCATAGTATTGGAGACTGGCTCTGCAAAGTGTTCCTTATGTATTTGTTTCATCTGGGGGGACTAAATGAGGGCATCCATTGTCCACTATCTGCTTGAAATTTGCTTCCTGTGAGGACTCGGAATACTTGATAAGGTCTGTTAAATGACGTTATGTCACCTGCTTATAAGACCATATATTTGCAAGGCACAACCCAGACTAGATTTCCCAAGTTTGTGTAAGCAAGATTCTGGTGAGAGTGTGCTGATGAGCTTTGGTTGTTGAGTGTAATATTTACCCCTCTTTACATTTCTGTATTAAATGCTTGTTTTACCTTTAACTTTCAAGGGAAATTAGTCATTTTACCAGAGTGAATCAAAAGAATAGATATGAATCCTCAGGCAAGCTCTGTGAGACAAAATTCTCACTGTGGGAGCAAAGTGCCATTTGCATGACTGAAGTGAGGAAAAAGTATAGTGATGGTACAAAGCAGGTTGTTTCCTATTAAAATACCTGCTGTTGGGTCACATGCTATTTGTAAAACCTGGAGAAAGCTGATAGGTGTTGTAGGTGTAGTCAGCAGACTGTTTATAAACTTCTGACTCTTGCATTTAGACCTAGCAGTCTAAAAGACTGCTTTCATTTAATTAATATCCCTTGAAATGATGAGGTTCTTAGGTCAGTTTTCACATGACTCTAAGACAGTACTAAAAGAGTAGATTAACCTTCTCGGTGCTTTCATTTATATCTAATTTGGTAGCACATTTGAGGAAGCTTTTAATTTGTACCTTCTTTATACAAATAAAATATGGAACATTATTATCTGTGGTCCTTTATGAATGAGTAAAATGGATCAGTGCTGCTACCTGGCTTCAATTAAGTATGACAATTGTAATGGGAAAAAAACTTTGAGGGAATTCATTATACATTTTCCAAATAGTTTAACTTTATAATGCTGAATCTTGCTGTTGATGTGACATCAGCCATTGCAAGAAAGAAACCTCCACTTCCCCTTACTGGCTTGAACTGTAACTTTTAATTTTTTTTTTTCCCCTTCCCTCCCACCCCCCAACATCATAGGTACTCCTGGAAGAAACGGACACCGAAGCCTATCTTGTTTGGGTTCTGGTGAGTTTTCTAAACACATTTTTACATTTTCTGTCATGTGACTTAAATTAGGTTTATATGTTATATTATATTTCTTGGAAAAACGATTTTGCAATGGATAGTTCCATAAACTATCACCGATTCCAGTTTCAAGGGATATGGAGAAAAGTCTTCTACTGACTGCCTTCTGGCTACCCAGCTCTTAAAATATGCAATCTGTGCTATCTGCCAGTCTCTGTTTCCAGTGAAGCATAAGGAGGTTTTAATTGTAACCAAATAAAATGTGGCAATAAAACTTGGATGTAGATTTTGCTGGTTAGCAGCGGTGAGGTAAGGAATGATTAAAGTTCATGTGTTGTGACTTTTAAAAAATAAATAAATAGAGGAACCACGCAGAATAACAGGTTTTTCTGGAAGGTTCAAGGTAGATACCCTTTTGGTGTCAGCTGCCTTTGTGTGTCACTGCAGACTACACTTGGAAAAGAAGTTGGAATTATCTGAGCATGTTTATGTTTATGTGTGCTTGTATGGCAAGAGGAGGACTGGCAGCTGATTAAGTGGCAGATGGCGTTACAAAATCTGGCAGAGTTTTAAGGACTTCTCATTGGGTTTGTTTTCAGTGTTCATGCCACTCAGGACGCTTGGTGCTAGTTTCTAACTGCTAGGAGACAGAAGAGTCTTCAGATGATGTTTTTACTTGCAGCAATTTCCAGGCCTTTTCAAGAGAGTTGGCAGTCTAAATTAGTTTCCTGAGGATCAGTGTGTATTTGCTGAATTAAAAGCTGCTTGTAATTAATTACTCATTGAAAAGCCCTTTTTCAAGGATACTGAAGATCACTGGAAAGCTCTGTGTCCCCAGAGTGAATAGCAGATGTCTTTCTGAAAGAGGTGCTGTAGCCATGCAGATGTTATAAATTTGAGTCTGGAATTACTGGGTTAATCAGCTTTGACCTGTAACTCGGGTACTGTGGCAGTATGTTTTTAATTTCCTGTAGTCATAATGTGAGTCTAATGCTTTTGCCTTTTACTCTTTTGAGTGTCAAATGTATTCATATTAATTGTGACCAAGTATCTTGCTCACTATCTCCTGTTAAGAATCAGGGCTTGTCATACAGCAAAGTCATAAGACTTTGCACAAAGTGCTTATTCTGTTTGTTTGCTGCTTTTAGTGATAATTGGCTGAACTAATATTAGTTTAGGTGTAGCCCAACACTGAGTTTCATAAGCTCATATGTGGTTTTTTTATATAGGAGTGTAGAGGATGGTACAGCTAGCAACATAATGTCTTGATTAGCTCGGTTGATGAAACTCATGAGTAAGCAAGTCCATTTCTAGACTAAAACCAGAAAATTAAATTCCTCTTCCACTTGTTTATGATAGTCTTAAAATATAACTTTATTTTTCCCTGAATTTAGCATGGCACTTTCTGTGTATTTTCCATGCAGAAAAGTAATTAGTGCTACCTCTCCTTTTTACTAACTTAATATAATTTGTCTTGTGATTCATCTTTTCCAACCTAATAAAGAATGTAGCCACATAGCTTTGGTGCATTGCATTTGATGCTGTAAAATCACAGATATGTATTGTGTGACTGCTTGGATGTTCTGCAGTACAATGTCTTACATTTTTAGAAAAGACAAATGACCTCTTTTGAAATGAGCTGAAATAATGCCAGCTGGTACCATGTAGAATGGGGCCCACTATTTTTTTTTTTTTAATATATTATAGTGAAGCTTTGTTCTGGTGATTTTTAGCTAGCTAAAGCTTTTGTTCTTTTATTTCAGTGCCATGGTTAACTCTACAGTTTTTGGCCTCCAACCTCATTTCTGTTTCTTGCCCTTGTGTTCTATGTGAAGAGTCAGGAGTAGCTTCTTGAGGCAGGACCCTGGTAATAAATTGATTACCATACTAATGCATTAAGTGTCTGGCTGCTAATATTGCTTTTAGCATTACCTCAAGGATGGAAAAAATAGCAGGCATCTCTAGGATATGATCTCTGTTCTCTGACTGTGCTCTTCATCCATTTTCCATTCATTTACAGCAATGATGCAGAGCCAGATGCAACACACTGTTAGTATGCCTGTAGGACTGGAGAGACTTAAGTATTTGCAGCTGTTCCTTCCTTGTTCATATTCAAACATTTGCAAGGCTCCTTTTTGTGAATTCTGTATTTTTCATGGGTGATGTTCCAGTGGATCAAGTAATTGCTACAAGTTCTGTGGCATACTGCTTTAGCACTGGCTTTACTGCTTAGGCAAAATTACCTTCTTGGGCATAACACGTTTTATTACACTTCTTAACTTACTCACGTAAAGTAACAACGTACTTGTGCACTTACTGTAATGTCTTAATGTAAATATGACTAAAAATGTTTTCTCCTGTCAGATGGATTTTTGAATTAGATGCAAAACTGCCTCTAAAAAAGTTAGTGCTCTTTCCTTTGTTTCTGCATCCCTCCCTGTAGAAACAATGATCTACTTCTAATATCTGTATGGTGCGTTACAGTGCAGCGTGTGTATGCAGTGGATAGTCAAGTCTCATGTCTCCATTATTCACTGAAGATTAAGGATAAGTTACAATACAATAATCCCTGGTACTACGTAAGCCAAGCAAAAGCAAATACCCTTTTTGGCAGTTCCAAAAGTAAAGGTATCAAGGGAATAAAGCGTGCAAGTATTTATTGGAAAGCTTTATCCTGTTGTTCAGTGACCCTGAAAGGGATGTATGGTTTATTATGGATAATGAGTTACTTATGCTTGTTACACAACACTGTTGTCAGGAAAATTAGGGCAACTGCTGGATATACCCATGAAGTATTATCAAGTACAAACAGTATGATTTGTGTCATATCTCTTCGTACACTGATGGAGCATACATAGTGGAGTCGGTTGTTAAAGGCTATAGAAGCCATGAAAATCAAAGAAGCTTCATCCGAAAGCCACACACGCTCCATCATGAAAGATGGGATTCTGTTGTCTGTCTTAACCTTTTAAGGAGGCTATAAAGCTGCTTGTTGTAATCATCTGTGAAAAAAAATAACATTGGGAGGGGGAATAATTTCAGTCACATGGCTTATTGCAGAAATGAGTAGTAGTGGCTGACCAAGCTCAAATGGAAAAATAAAGTACAAATGTAACAGCCCATGAAGCTGTCTCTTGGAACAGGTTGTTAAAGGTGGATGCTGGCTTCTCACTCTAGCTCTTATGTTGGGATAGGATGCTTTTACTAACGCAATACTCTAGTTTGAACAAAAGTTTATGCGTAGTTTAAGGTTCAGTTAACACCCCTTTCTTTCAGGCCCCCAGTCATCACTGTCGAAATTCGGGGAAAATGAGGGTAAACATCTCTTCTTACCTTGTAGTTTCCCTGATAGAATAGGTAACCCTCAAAACACTTGCATTTCCAGTGTCTGGAAAACAGGAGATTAATGTACATCTCACTGTGCTTGTGCCTTTTTAGCAACAACAAAAAATCATTAATATTTTAAAATCTGTCATGATACTATATGAAAATGTGTAAATGTTCTTTTAAACTTGGGAAGATTATAATTCTGAGAGCTGATGAACATGGTTTCGAGTGTCAAATGCTTAGATCTTCATCTATTCAGATCTTCAGTTAATTTTTTCATGTAATTGACTGTCAGTAGTCTTCGGCATGGTATGGCAAGTTACCCTACTGGTGAGGGATATCTGGTCAAGTGGCTTATTAGCTCTGTTTCTCCTTTCATATCTGCTCAAAAGGGGTTTGGTTTGGGTTTTTTTTGGAGGGGTGTGTTTTTGTTGTCCGCAGAAGTTTTTCACAAGTTGTAGATGAAACTGTGCAAACAGTGTTCTGGTTACATGGAGATTTGAGAAGATGGTCATGCATACGTGAACATAAGTGCTCATACAATTGGTTGTAGAGCAAGTAGAACTGGGGAACTGCCTGAGGTAAAAACAAGGCAGGGAAGATAGTCCTTTTGGTGGCAGCTCTAGCATAGATCGTGGTGCTAACAGCATGCAGAGAACAGAGCAAACTGCTTCTGTCTCAGCACTCTGAACATTCTTTTTTTGATGGCTTTATCTTAGCATTCACTTTTAATATGCTTTTCCTGCTGTGTAACATAAATGTTATTAGGATTGTTACTAGAGAGTATAGACGGATATTATTTGTTTTTCTTGAGTACTCAGCTTTGCAGATGCAAGGTTAAGTGTAAAATTAAATTTCTTCAGTTCAGAAGAATGCCCATTCATACAAAAAAAAATCCCAGAGGTCTTAACTGTTTTGTAAAAAAAGGAACAAAACCCTCTTAACCCGCCCCAGCAATTCTGATAGAGAGTACATGTTGCAGGGCTCTACTTGGCGGTTTTCAAACAAACTGTACTTCAGTAATTTCTAAACAGTAATTTTAAGTTTCATATATCCATTTAAAAAAATGTGCTGTGGTAGTGTGTGGAAATTTTCCATGAAGTAACACTTCTGTTGTTGAACCAACTTGGCTTTTCTTTTAACGTCTTCCAATATTGTGCTCTGCAGTTCATGGGAAATAAATTCCCTTAAGAATCATACAGGAAACAATTTGATGGGTAAATATCTTAAAATATCTTTAAATTTTTTCTTGTTCTGCAGTGGAATAAACTAGGTATATTCTGCAGTGAAGTTAAACCAGGAGGAAGATTCTACTGGTAGTTTATACAGTGCTTAAAGCACTCCAGGCATAGGAAAAGCAGTGTTTAAGTGCTTGTTAAAGCAGGGAGAATTTTGGTTCAGTTATTCCATGTTGCAGAAGTAGTATCTCTGCCTAGTTCTAATAATTTCAAAATAGATGTGTTGAGACTGAATTCTTGCTCTCTTGTGTTAAGAACTTGAGCTTTTTGTAAATGAGCTGGGTTAGTCAGTTTCTCTGTCAGTTTTTCTGTCTTTGCCCCCCCTCTCCAATAGGAAAGCTTGGAAATTTTGCATAAAAACTTGAACAGTTTGTAAACTCTGTGGGATGAAGAAGAAACAAGATTAGATTCATTATTATTTTAATGAAGATAGTTAATATTACACTATTCAACTCCTAGAATTTCCAGTCTGTAGAAGTCAGTTGTTTTCCTTTATCTCTAGAAAAGGAACAAAAAGATGAAGATTACACTTATTTTACAGATATTGGTACTGTGCCTTGGACTGTTTTGTTGTGTTCCTATCTGTGATTCAAAGTCAGCTATAGTCTCTTTTTTAGATTTTCATGCATTTTCATGAGTTTTTGTCCATGCGAACTGTGAGGACTATCTGAATGACTGAGTTGTCTCATGTGATTGGGCCTTAGAATGCCTTCAGGCTAATGAGGAATGTTCATATGAACAGACAGGAAAGCTTCTGAAGTGGTGTGGCTATTACATGTCAATCAACTATAAAAGCAAGTCTTCCTTATGCCACCTCTATATAAATAAATGCAGAATTAATTAAATCTGTATGAATTTGAGTTTCTTATTAAATGTGTTCATTAGGGAGATATAATGATTTTTATTTTGAAGAGTTAAAGGAATATCTGTAAATCTGAAATAACCTTTGAAATCCAGTAGCTGTTACTTCCTTGGCCAGACTTCTCCGGCATTACCAAATAAAGTATAAAACAACAGCTGAATCCCAGGATTTAATTCCTTGGGTAAGAACTAGTATGCTCCAGAAGTCTTCAAAGTGAAATGGCTGGTGCTGATGTTCAGAGCATGTCACCCTACACTCTAAAATAATGTTATGAGTGTTTTGCGGTTTTTTTTAAATACACGGTGTTTTCCTGAGGTAGTATGTTTGTCAGAGTAGAGAACAGGATGCAAAAAACTGAGACACATCACAGCACAGTCTTAATGTTTTCCAGATTGGTCCCTTCAAGTAAGTGTATCGGTGTATTTGCATACATGGTCCTAGCGTTCTTCCCAAACTTGAGCTTCTGAAAGTTAATGCTTTGAGAAGGTTGCCTCTTGCTTCCCGCTAAAAATCAGCACTGCTCCCTGTGCCTTCAACATGTATCTTTTACAGAAAACAATTATTTGAAATCTCAAGACTTGCTATGGAGTAACACATGGGCCAGCTCTGTTCAGATGGAGGTGTTCTGGGAATTTATCAAATTGATGGACTGGAAATGTTGAGCTTATTATTACAACCCCAGCAATGAGGATTTGATGTGGGTCCTGTAACAACAGAGCATCATTCATTAAGGCCTTTTGTAGCATAACCCAAATAGTTTTCACACTACAAGGTCTGTTTCTTCTGTTAATGCTTTTAAGGAAGGACCAGTTTTCTGGATTGTAGTTAGATATTTCAGATATTTATTATTATTTAATTCTAAATTTCTGTGAGGAACTTGCTCTCCTGCTCCACACAGCCGTACTGCAGACTCTTGGTGGCACAGAGTATGCAGACTTTCTATGGAGGGAATGTTTGTATTTCATTTCTGTGGTGTTTATTCTGATCTTAGGAGGAAAGTCTGTAGTTCCCTTCCATGGTATTTATTTTGATGTTTCACAATAACAAGCTACACAAGAGAAGAACGCAGAGCTGCATTTTTCTCACACTTGTGTAAATATTGAATAGGTCAGCCTGTGCATGAGTAGAGGGAGCAGCTGAAATGGATATCCGCAGATTGTATCAGCTCAAAGGGATGCTTAAAGAAAATTTCCCAGTGTTGGGAGCTGCAATCCAAGGCTTTTCTAGCATGGAAGTCTGTCCTAATGTCTTTAAATTATAGACCTCATTGTTAGGATTAGCTACAGATGGTGCTTTTATTACTATTCCATCCGAACTAATTTTAAAACAACTAAACTCTCACTATTTTTTTTTCAGTAATTAAGAGGACAATCCATTTTTATTTTGTTAGGAGACTTTAGAGCTTTGACTGACCATCAGGGTTATGTACCAGTAGCAAATCATTTTCATTTTGTTATTCCTAACTGAGTTGCTATGTGCAGTGCTGAATTATATCACCACCTTGAAAACACCGTCCTGGAACTTAGATCTTTCTCTACTATCTTCTTGTCCCTTCCGTCTCTAGTTAAACCCAGATATGAATCTCTTCTGATGTTATCAGACTTGTTTTGTTTTTGTTTTTTTTCCTTTGACTCTCTGGAGCTCCTTAGATTGTGCACATTGTTTTATGTGTTTGCAGTAAACAGTGAGCAATTTGGTGTCATCTCACTGGAATTCTTTCTTAGCTTTGAGGTGAGGTATATGAGGTATCCCAAAGCTGACTCTTGATGTCCTCTTACAATACTTTTTAAAAAAATAAGTTATTTTAATATCCTCTGGCTTGTTCCTTCTACTTTTAAGTCTCCCATCCCCACCCTCCCATATTTTTTAAGATATATTTTAGCAGATACAGTAGCTGTACGTGTTGCTATCACTGACCCCTCTTAGGGAGATGTGTTGACGTAACATTTGAAAGACCATGGAACTGTCCCAGGGACATGAAACTCGTGAATGGTTAAACAGCTTGTAAACTGAACTTAAATCTGCATTTTTGTCTGCACACCTGAGGCTATGAAGAACATACAAAGCCCACAGAGAAACACACCTGTTGTGAGTTGTCTTTAATTTGCTCTGTGAACCTTGGGAGCTGTAAATCAGAGCTGATAAACCACCAGCATGTCCTAGGAGATGTACTTGCCTAAATTGTCCTTATTTGCAATGTTGCTTTTCAGTAGAGGCTGTCTGGGTACTGGTTATAGTTGTTCTGAGGCCACAGATGAAGAATAGTTGCACAATACATATAAATATCATGTGAATAAATAATTAATAGATCTATAAATTGTGGCCTTAAGTAAAACTTTTATTTTTCTTCTGTTCCTTGGGGCTTGAGCTCACAAGGATTCATGTATATACCTAGCCTGGTACTGAACAGCAGAAGTCCCAGGCACAGAGGTAGTTCATTTTTGACCCATCTGGCTAGATCATTGAAACTTCATATTTTTAAGGCATGTTGTCCTAATATTGGTGACATTATTCACCATTGTCAAGTAGCAGTTTTTCTTCAAAGCACTGTAGGATTTTGACTGAGGCAGTCTAACAAAAATGCCATTTTGGAAAGGACAACTTACACATGGAAAATAACTGTTGCTCCCTTAAGTTAAAATGGAATTATTTTTGCAGAGTTTTGTTGCTGTTCTCAATTCTGAAAGAGTGCAGATGCTGTAAATGCCACCACTGTTGCACGAGAGACAGATCAGCCCAATTCCTGTAGCTGTTTGCCTGGAAATCCACTGTGGCATCACCTCCTGTTTGACAGACTTCTGAATTTAAAATGCTTAAGAGCATCTGTGTACTCAAAAAAACTTAAATTATTTAGGGTTCTTAGTTCCCACTCTGAGGCAGGAAAATGTTTACTTTTTTCTTCAGGTGAGGATTGAAGCTTAAAATAAGTCCTGAAGCTGCAAGCTGCCTTTGATGTGGCAGTGGGTTTGGTTGCCTGCAGGAAGGTTGGCTTTTCACACTGGAGCACTGGCTAGAGGAAGGTGGTCACAGGGAAGTGGAGAAGAGGCAGTCATTTTCCAAAAACAAAAATGAGGACACAGATGACCCTTTGGCTCTTTAGTATGTTCCTGCTTCTCATGTCTCTCTTTGCATAAGCAATCAGCTCACTGTTCTTCCTGAATTAAAGCATGCCAGTAAAATCCATCTGCTCCACAATGCCCATGCTGTCTTATGACAAGGAGCCAGTTGTCCTCTGTGTGGTCTTCTCAGATCTAAAGATCTAGTATCTGATTTAGAATTCTTTGCAGTGAGACTTCGGCTTTCTTGGTGATTGTTGGATGTGGAAAGAGGATCAGACACAGCAGAAATACATGCAAATACTGCAGACTTGGCCTCATGAGGCTGAATTGAAGAGTCTAGTGATGCCACTACCCTTTGCTGCTTTCTCGTTACATTGTCAAGGTTTCCAGGGAGTGGCAGATAAGCTAAATCTGCTGGGGTTAAAATAGGTCTAGCCCCACCATCAATCTGATTGTGTCATCAGCTATTGATGCACCTAGCAGCCCAGACTAAGTGGTCATAATGGGGCAGAGTTCTTTGTCCATGCTGATCACCAATTTTGCCCTTGGAATTGGAAGGAAACAAGGTGCTAGCAAATAAAATCTGTCAGTCCTTATGTCCTCTGTGCTGTGTATTGCGTACTATTTTATTCTGCTGTTTTCTGGTGTTATTTTCCATCACCTTTATCCCATATTGGGATAGAAAGAGACCTCTCTGATCTTCATGTTGTGCATGAAATGTAGACAGTGCCAGTTCCTGGCATGCAGTGTTAGGATCCCATGGACTACATCCTGGCTTTGTACCCTGCTGGCACCAGGCTCTAGATGGTGGTAGGAATACAGACGCAGGCTTGGAGCTGCTCTTTTCCTGAGCTGAGGAAACAGCACTGGCAAATGCATAGCCACCACTGTGGTGGAGTGTGCCGTGGTGTGACGCAAAGCTTTGGCACTGCCACCCTGGAGGAACCTCTCTGAGTTAAATCCCTCCTGGGAGTTATTTCTATAGGGATGGATGGTCCTCTCACTGGCTGCTGTCAGAGCTGAGTTCTGGGTGCTAGATAGGACTAACATGCCTCTTTTACTTTTTATTAGTGTTGCCAGGTCCTACTTCTGCATAAAGCAGACTTGGTTTAGGTTTGTGGGGTTAGCAGGACTCCAGTCCCAGAGGCTAAAAAGGTATTTTCCTCAAACCAGGAGTTTTCTTGAAAAATTGATACTATGATGTATCTGTTTCTTCATGGCCTATTTCTACTCAGACTAAGGGTGGGAAAGAGAAGGCAGTGAAAGTATTATTTGTGTGTGTCTGTAAGAGGAGTTTTGGCCTCTGCTACAATGGCTTTTATGTCATATAGAGCTTTTTTATCCGCTCATATTTTGCCTGGTGATTCATTCCTTCCTCAGTCTCCAGACTGGTTCATTACATCATGCTTGCCCTCTGGAGATTCTTTGTTCTACCTCCTAGGAAGGAAGTTATGATTTCAGTGGGGTACTTCAACTTCTCTGCAGGCTGATGAGAAGTTCTTTACCTTTCTCCCAAGCAACATTGCAAGGACAGGGAGAGGCGGTGGGTTGTTTTTTGGATGTGGGGTTTTTGTTCGGTTTATTTTGAACTTGATTGGACTGTTTCCATCTCTGTGAGCATCAAATTGGGATGATGAGAGAACGTATACTTCATGGAGCAGTCCCTCCTTCGGGGAGCCGAGGAGGGCAGGGGAAAAACAAAAGGGAGTTCCTGTGGGTGCCCTGGCAGAAGGGTAAAACCTGGGATGGCTGGGTGTTGAATGGTGTTTGAAAACTGTCTATAGGCCTGGTCAAAATCTTAAGATGCCCTCATTAAAAGAGGATTTGATAATAGTGATCTAATATTTGAAGAGATGGGCTAATGAACTATGCTGAATATGCAAGACTACTGGAATGTGCTGTAACAAGCCTTCTGGCTTACTACTGAGTGTGGTTTCCAAGCATAATAATGTTCCAGCATAGAGAGGAGGTGATGCCTCTGATAGTCGTGCTGGATTAGGAAAGAGTCTGGATATGCAGGCTGTTGGAAAGATAGATGAACATACATTGCTAGTGTCAAAGCTTTTCAGACTAGGAGGAATAGATGAGGATTTTATAGCAGTAATGACATGCATGCCCTGCTGTGTGCAGAGGCTGCCCTGGGAACCAAACAAAAAAGCTGCTTTACTGTCTTTGTACTTATTTTGAATGGTTTTGTGCAGACTGAAGATGTGTTGCAGTACTTCAGAGTTGGTGATACATCACTGTGCTGGGAAATAAATATTTTGGTACACAATTCTAAAACATTCAGTGGTGTTCTCCCGTGGAGTTTGGCTTGATGGGTCTGACTGCCTCGATGCTGATCTGCGGCTCTCTTGCTCTACTTACAGTGAGCTGCTTTATTGTCACTGCACTGGCCGCTGTGCTGTACCCAAAGACCAGGTTAAAGTGACAAAACGCTATATGTAGTTCTAGCTGCTGTGGTAAATAAGCACTAGAGACTTCGAAATGTTACATGTCTTGAGCGAGCAAGTAAGACATGCTATTAAAATATAATAGATTTGTGGTAAGGAAGAGGACAGGTAAGGCAGTGCTGGGATGAGACCTGCCAGTGTGAGTATGTTTGCTTTGGGTTATTCTTGCTTCAGAGCAAGTGGGATTAATGGTTTCTGGAACTGCAAAAACTGTCAGAGAGAGAGGTGCTAGAGAGCATTATCTGTGGTTTGGTGAAATGGTGGAAGTGTGGAAATGTTCCTAATTTTGTTGTCTCTAAAGAGATACAAAGGCCGTGGAGGGCAGCTCTTCAAGCAGCACAAAAGGTATGGGCTGTTACTGTCTTCTCTCCTGCGCTGGCTGTGAGATACTTGGGTGGTCCCTGTTCCCAGGGCTGTAGCCCCTACTGACTGTAGGCAAAGTAGTGAAATGTTTCTCTTTACACAGAAGGGTGGCCAGTGCAAGTCGGTAGTCCCTTAGCAGCATATATTTATAGTCATAGTTGCAGGTGAAAAATGTGACATTTTCTAATCTCTGTAAAACAGTTACTCCTCTATTTTCTAGTTTCTAACTCTGTTTTTCATTTTATTTTTGCTAGTGGCAGCTGAGCAAGACTAAGGTATATGCAAAACTTTTGAGCTCATTAAATTGTAAAAATAAATATATATTTTTTTTAAGAGGGCTAATTAAATATGGAGACAGAATCTATTTTGAAGGAAATCCTGTATCACTGCTTGTTTGCTACAGTGTTTGGGTGCCTTCAAAACCCAGCTGGCAGAGACCTGTTTTTATATGAAATTGATGCCTGCTTCCTTGCTCCTCTACTGATAAATGGAAGCATCTGCAGTGTTGAGCTGCCAAGCTAAGTAGTATTTCCCTTGAGCAGATCTCAAATACTGAATTGTTCTTAGAGAATAGATACGTTTGTGGTTTGTTAAGACTTCAAATGTTGACATTTAATGCCAAAAGAAACTCTGGTAGAAAGTGTTAGCTGATAAATCTGTTTTGATAAATTGAAATAAACTGTTTTTTAAAAAAGATGCACCCTTAAAGGATTCTTGGAGAGGAGAACTGAAATATCCCTCCAGGAATATTCAAATAGTCTCCCTAACAGTCTCCAAAGAACAATTACATGGTATGTGACATTGCTTGGATGATATATTCAGCTGGGGAGACCACCCACTTCCTCCTCCTCCTCCCTCCTCATCCTCCTCCTCCCTTTTCTCCTCTTCTAGCTCCCAGCCCCACGGAGTCCCATAGCAGACTGAGCATCAACACTGTGATGCAATTCAGAGGCTGTTGGTTTTCTGAATCACTAAGTCAGTTTTATTCTGAGGACAAGCTTTGTTTCCACAACATCTGGTGAGGAGAAGCTGCCAGCAGCATTTACGCTGTGGATATCTGCTTTTACTGATTTTTGGTTTTTTTTAACTTGTCTGTGCATAAGGAATAAGAGCAAAGGAGTTGGAGACTTGATTATTTCTTCAAGCCTGTTTTCTTTAGCAAGAATTACTTCACTTCTGCCAGTAGCGATTTAAAAAGATAGTATGTGACAGTACATGGAGGCTGTTTCTTGCTTGTTTATCTACCAATTGCACTGAAGACATGTTATGGTCCCCGAAATTTTCCTTATCCAACATGCGAGTACGGCTGACAGCAAAGGGGTTGCTCCGAAACATTCGTCTACCTTCTGGCTACAAGAAAAGCACTGTTATATTTCATACAGGTTTGTGGGGATTTTTTTAATATTATGATTAGAGCATGCATTGAGGGAATATCTTGTTTACTTCAACAGCAGCTTATTTTTAGTACATAAAAAACATACTGGGCATGACAATTTTTAAATTTCATACAGAAGTCTAACTTTGGAGCAAAGTATTTTCATATTCTAAGTCTGTGTGTGTGTGTGTGTGTGCACCCATGCTGAGCTGCTCGTTTGGAAGATGGTTGTTCTGTTTATGAAACAAATTGGAATTTGCTTTTTTCTCCCACAAGCCCAAAAATAGAATAAGGAAGTCTGTGATATTAAATATTTATCTAATCATTTTAATAACTATCTGCTGGGAGCGCTGTCTTTTCTATACCTTGACTGAGTGGTGGGGGGGAAACAAGGAGGGAAGTGGAATGAATACAGGCTGTCAAGATGTGGCTTTCTGTCTGCGAGAAATATTTAAGTACTTACATGTAGATATCTGTTATCATACATGTCATGTTAAACACGTCTTATTTGCAATTAAGACAAGCAAACTTTTATGCTCACATACGTTGATACAAACCTAAAAAGTATGAAGTTTTAGAGACATTCAAGACAAGTGTGTGTGGTTTTTTAAAAAAACAAACAAACAAACAAAAAAACCAAACAGTGCTCCCCTCCCCCAAAAAAGTCACAAACCCCCAAACAACAAAAAAAACCACCACAAAATTCTCAGCTGCATCTGACCTGATTTTTCTTCTTCAGTGACAGGTAAAGCAAATAAAGCAAGTATCTGTAATGGGAACAAGATTATGAACACTGAGCTTTGTTCCAGGACAACAAATTTGTCGTTTTGGCAGAGGGTGGCAGTTGTTTGTTGTTTGTTTATTTTAGCTAAGATGCATAAATCTGGAGAAAATCATGGCAGCCTGCATATTACATAAGTCTTTTTCTCCACTGCACTATTTGTAATTTTCTTGCATTTTACTTAGGGAGGAGCAAGCAGCTACATAAACTAGTTTTGCAGAAGCTATTCCTCTCAGGTACTTCCTTGCTCCCTTGAGCACCACCCTCTTTGCTTTTATTTTTTGGAGTTCAATTCTACCAGTCAGCTTTCCTTCTTGTCCTGGCATTTCACATAGCACCTTTAACCATTCGCCTTGTCATTACTTATCCCTGGCAAAGTAAAGCTGGTTTCTGAGTTCCTCCTGGTTGATAAATTCAGTTATGATCATAATACAGGCTGACTATCCAAACATAATATAGGCTTCTGCTTGCAGCTTGCTTGCATGGCTTTAAGCTAGGATTAAAATACTTTGGTGCTAAGAATTCTTACGTAAGAGAGTCTTTGTGCATATGCTTACATCCTTGATGTTGCCAACAGTGTGAAATTTCCACATAGCGCATGTTCCAGGGACAAAAATCCTGAAAGAGAAGGAGGGGAGATGGTGTTCAATCTTCCAAATATTTATTAACTGCTACTGAAATTTGTATAATTTTGAAAAATAAAAGTAGATGTCAGTGCATGTATGAAGGGAATTTTACAATATAAGAATCTGTTTGTGATTTCATTTGAGTTGATGTGAAAGCAAAACCTGCCTGCAGGATGCCTCTGTTAAATACCACATGTAAAATAGATTGCTAGCCCTGTGTTCCAGTTAAGCAGCCCTTCACTAAATAAGAAGTGCTGAATAGATAAAAAGACTTTCTGTGTGTTTCCTCTATGTGCAGTATGTACAGGCTAATGGTATAGCACTGAAATCTTGGAGAGGCTTTTGCCTAGTGTCTCCCTTCTGCTTTACTGTCCCTGTGTGCTGTAGGAAGTCAGTGTGCTAGCAGAAAGCTGACCAGTGGTTAGCTAGAGCTGAATATACAAAAAAGTAGGGCATCCGAAAACCAGGTCATGTTCTATAGTGGAGAGTATATATATACTGTGGTTTTAGAAACAGTGGAATGCATCAAAGCTTGTTAGTGATTATTTCAGGTTGATAAAACTCAGCAACAGTACATTAGGCAATGACAATGTATATCACAAGCGTAAAAGGTTATTTTTTTGTGAAATGCCAGGAGGAAGCATATTTGTTTTTGTAGTGCCATTATGAGTATCTTTTTCTTGTAGTGGTTTAACTGGATTAAAGTGACATGTGGCTTCTTTCCAAGGTCACATAAGCAATGGAAAAATATCATATACTAGGGACTGTATCAACAAATAAAGGGGGGAGTAATTGAAAAAAGGAATTTTGGGGTCCATGCAGGAATGTGAATGTGTATGAGGGTTACGAAAGCAGCATTCGATTCCAGTTTTGGTGTAGATCTCAGTTCTCATAAGCAGTATCATGGATTTCATCCTTTGCTCCCTTTCATAATAGCATAGACTGTAGAGCATCCTTAAGATACTTACAGCAGTTGTTGAGATGTAGAGTTCTAAAGTAGTCCAGAGCACAGGTCAAGTTGGATTCTTCCGTTACCATGTCCTGGCTGACAGTTTGCAGTGCAGTAACTAGGTGAAGTTAGGATGTAAGCTTGATTGGGAGGAAGAGGGTGGAACTCACTCTTGGGTTTTCATTCTGAGTTGAGGATATTTTGCAGCAGCCTGCTGCAGTTTCTTCACAGTATATAGTACGGCTGGACATAGTTGTTTACACTTGTTTTAAGTTAATCTAGATTAGTCATTGTATTTATAGTGAAATGGATCCGTGGGCTGGAGTGCATTTGCACTGCTTACATCTTGTACATGTGGAGGTGTCAAAGTAGCTGGAGTAGTTCAGGTATCTTGAAGCATAACTATACAGCTTGTTCAGGGGAAATCAAATAAAATTGGAATTTTTTTCTAGGAATGGAATAAATCCAGAGGAAATTTGCTGTAAAATATAAAGTGTTTCTTAAGGTCTTTCAGCTTGTTGCCTTGTGTCTAACTTACATTGCTGTGTGCTCTATACTGCTTGAAGGTCATCATATCTAGAAGTTTCCTCTCCCTTTAAATGCAGGCAGACATCAAAGCATCATTTTTTTCAGCTACTGGAAGTATAGTGCACCTGCATTATTAGCTATATATAATGAGTATCCTCTTCAGCAAAACAAAAACACTGAAAGCTTCAGGAAATAATTTATTTACCCATCCTGTAATGGGTAAGTTTAGCTGTAAAACTTATTTGTAGCAAGTAACTGCAACAAAAATCTCAGCACTTCAGAACTGCATAGATATGAGTTAAGTGTGAACTAGTGTCTTCCAACAACGAAATGTAACACTTGCTTACTTTATCAAACCATTAAAGGTTTTTACCAAAGAGTGACTAAAGTGCTCTTATGCTCTTCATGCATCAGTGGTGTGACAGAATAAATCACCATCTCTGTACGATTCTGTGTAAACTGCCAGAGAAAGACCTTCTTTTATGAGTGATTCAGAATAGTCATTGTGAGTTACTTATGTTTTTTCTTGCATAAAGATAAAATTCTAGGTAAGGGACTAGGGGACTAGTTTTGCAAATGGAGGTCAAAGCTCTTGTGCATTTTGTTCAGAGTTTTTCAAGGGTTATATACTGAACTGTACTGTTGCTTTTGTGGTAAACTGTTTTGTCTCAAAATGGTTTCATCCAGCCCTTCTTGCTGCTCTTCCTCTCTCTTCTTCCCCTAAGCAAACTGTATTTAGTACTCTTATCTCTCTGGTGTTACTCCCATTGCTTATTAAACCTAGTTACTCTCTTATTACCTTGGGAATAAGAGGTGTCTCAGAGGACAAACAGTAGCTGATGTCATTACAGCAATACCAATTTTTAAAATTTTCTTTTTGCCTTGCTTACCCCACCTCTCAGAATAATAACTGAAGTACTGATTAATGTCTGACATTACAGGTTAATATAGAACTGTAGAAAGATATCCAATACGCTCAACCCTAATAAGTATTCTAAATCTGAAGGTCTGCTGGAGAGATTTGATACAGGGAGAGAGTAAGTTAAATATTTGTGTCACCTACCAATGAAAAATATATTCAGAAGTAAAGCCAGCTTATCTATTCTGAGCAAAAAAGTTGAATAGCTGGAAACCATTAGTCATGGGAGATTTTGGATTTAATCATGTTCCTGTTGAAGTCAATGAGACACTCTGCTCCTGACTTAATCTATTCAAAACTGGGTACTAAATGAACTGCCTGATGTGCTTGATTTCAGTCTTAATAGGTTGCATCTTCAGCAGGCATGTAAGTGATAGCCAAAAGTAGGTTCTTATTTTCAAGTGTCAGACTCTGTGTTTTGGAGTTTGTAAGTATAGTTTGTACTCTAGACAAGGGTCATCTAATTGATGCATTTACAATAGATATAAAATGAAGATAATAGTTGTTCTTTTCAGAGGAAGCCTGAAAAGCAGAAAGGAGCTGCTTTAAAAAAAAAAACCAAAACAAAAACACAAAAAAACAACCCCAAAACACCATGCCACACCAAACAGCAAAAAAATAAGCCAAAGTAAAAAACCAATAATTTATATGCGATGTTAACACTTAAACTGTGCATATATTTAATAAAGTATGAAAAAGAATGTAAATGAGGAGCTTTATTCAAAAAAATCTTTGGAGAAAGAAGAACTGGAGTGCTATGAAAAGCAGATGTATGGCAGCTTTTGCATTCTGGCTCCACTGTAGTGAGTGATGTTGGATTTTGTTATTCCTTCACTTAAACGGATTAATTATATGTGAATGCTTCAAGTATTTGTCAACATTAAATATGGAGAATTGCTACTTCAAGCTCAACTTCATAGAAGAGTAGTTAATTGGATAGTAAATATAAAAGACCTAGCAAATTATCTTTGCTAGTATCATTGTATATTCCAAGTGTGCATTTGTTCCCACCTGATATGTCTAATACATGAAAAGGGTCTGGCTGCACCTTCTATTGCTGTGAAATAGGTTGGGGTTTGGAAGAGACAGGCAGCTACAATTACACTTAAAAACCTGAATAGCTTTTAAATTACTTCAGGGGATTTCTAGTGTGGTAAAACTGGACTTAAACTTTTAAAAGCTGCCTCTACCGGTTTTGCAGCTTGTGCAAATGAATCTGTTGCCATAGTAGAAATGGCTTGCAGCATTCAGACAAGTAAAGCATTACTGCCTATTCAGTCCTTTAATTTGAACTTTGTAAGGGGTAGCTTTTTTTTGAGGAAAATGATACCTTGACATTTCAGTGGTAGAATGCAACATTTTGAGTATTTGCAGTCAGTTGGCTCACTACTTTGTGTTACACTTCTTTCCTTCTTGGCACAGAAAACTCTGGTGTGGGAGGGGATGGAAGGCAAAAAAAGTTTCTTGCATCCTCAATTAATCAAATATAATTATATGATAAGTAGTGTGGAGGCAGTACTGAATGGATTGGGACCACACTTACCACTCTTATTGCAATCAACGGCAAGAGATTACAATTTCTGTTTATAGACTGGCTGTTAATTTAGTGTTATGTAATGAAACACTGTCTCCACTGTTTTTATTATTATTAAAAAAAAATTAATCCTTGGGTGGCATGATGCATAGGAAGAACCTTGGTCCAAAGTGAATAATTTAATGCATTTAGGAAAAGTGCTGGTGTTTCAAACAGCTCTTGACTGTTTCATCAAGTATCGTACCAAAAAATAAATTATTTGGGGTGTGGTGGAGCTTATTTTCCATCTCTCTGGGCTTGTCTTCCCCCAGGACAAAATTGGTCAAGCTGGCTAGCTTGCTGAGTTCATCTGTACCTGTATTTGTTCTTCTCTAGACATATCTGCTGTCTGTGGTCCAATGGAGTAGTGTTGTCAGAAAAATTTGTTTTAATTAAACCTTACTTTTAAGAGGTGGTTAGGCAATTATTTTTACCATGATAATATGGT
This sequence comes from Antrostomus carolinensis, assembly GCF_000700745.2. Lineage (NCBI taxonomy): Eukaryota > Metazoa > Chordata > Aves > Caprimulgiformes > Caprimulgidae > Antrostomus > Antrostomus carolinensis. Next base: position 1,108 of record NW_010332503.1, on the reverse strand, counting down.
AAACTAGTGCTGCAGAATTATTAATTAATGATTTGGATTATAGTTAGTGGTATCACCACCACCTTTCTAATCATGTCCACCAACAGTGCTCTTCCCCATTACCTCTTCTGGGTCATAGAGAATTGTTTCTTTTCTCTGTCCTACAAGGAGAAGAAAATAGTACTTGATCTTCTGAAAAATGAATGCATCAGCAGTATAACTTACATCTTTAAATCACCTTTAAAAAAAAAAAAAAATTCTGTTCAGTTTAGCTGTCCACATACTCAAATGTAGAAATAACCCACCTTAAATAACCTGGCTTGTATCTGGCTGAGCTGTCTTTACAGTTCCCATTTATGAACCTTCCATTGGTGTAATCTTTACTGATGTCTAGTAGTTGTAGCAAGAGCACTAATAACCCTGGGTCCTGTGTTCAACTCCTGGGTTAAATTTAGTTTGAGTACTTCTTGTCGTGATAGTATGCTGCTTATAGATTTATAGCAAGTAAAAGTTCTTCCTCAAGATGCTTGTGTAAACAGTTTGTATGTGATGTTATGGAAATACTTCTTGTTAGGCAGGAAACAGGACAGCTGGGAACATCTGTGGTGAAATTCTTTCAATGAAAGCTCATCCCTTGCTTAAGGAGAACCAGCAGTTCTTCGGTAGAAAAACTGGGAAAGTGTTATGAATAACACCCATTAATTACTTCACTTTTAAAATAATATTTTCAGACTTCCGGATATTTCAGTGGCCTTCAGTTTTATATGTATGTGAATATTACTAATATCAGAAGCACTTAAATTATTAAAAATACTGTGTTTATACTTATTACCAGAATAGACTTTGTGCTAATCTTTTTCAAATATTTGAAGTAGTAAAACAAGAATATTGGAAATGTTTCCAGCAGAAGAATGGTCAACTTACTTATAAAGCCAGTTGCAAATTATTCTACTCCAAATAAAGTAGAAGGCTAGAAAACTTCACTTTTCTTAGCTGTAAGCATGGGCTTCTTGTTGTATAACCAATGTAAAATCAAGGCTCATGTATTTCCACAAATATTACTGTACAATCTACCACCTGCTTAACTCTCTTATCAAATTAAGACATTTTGCCACTTTTTTTTTTTTTT
>NW_010332502.1:8307-11210 GCF_000700745.2 Antrostomus carolinensis | reverse complement strand
AAGTCTCTGTAGAAGACTCGCCTTGCAAACCAGTGTGAGCAGAGCAGGACTGAGCTGTGACCCACCAGCCGGGAGGGCATCAGGGAGCAGCAGTGTCCACCATCACTGTCTGCTCACGACCATCGCTTCCCCTGTTCCCCCCTCGCTTTACTCAGCCCAGTTCAGCCCGGTGGTGTGTGCCAGCAGCTCCAGTTAGAATCATAAAACCATGGAATCATTAAGGTTAGAAAAGACCTGTAAGATCATCAAGTCCAACTGTCAACCCAACACCACCATGGCCAACAAACCAGGTCCCTGAGAGCCCCAACTACACGACTCTTAAATCCCACCAGGGAAGGTGACTCCACCACCTCCCTGGGCAGCCTGTTCCAATGCCTGACAACCTTGGGGTGAAGAAATTGCTCCTCAGATCCAATCTGAACCTCCCCTGGGGCAACTGGAGGTCATTTCCTCTTGTCCTACTGGGAAAGGAGACCAACTGAGTTGCTGCATAAAGCAGATTACTGAAGACTAACGCACACAAAGGAGTATTTTTAGGCAGGGCGTTAACAGCCCTACACACTCAGAGACATCAAACTCGATCATCGTTGGCTTTCGATGCAGCACATCAGTCGCTGTCAGAACCAGCCTGGATATCACCTTCAAACCCCACCCATGGTAAGAGTGGATGTTTATGAAACAATGGTGCTGTAAGGAGTCATTGCAGAGATTAATGAGATTAGAAAGATTACAGCTCTCCCCCTCCCAGGGAGCCCGTGGTACAGGATGGGGACATTTCATAATGCCACGTAGCTTCAGTCACTCCTCCTGTACCAACAGGGGTGATGCAGGCAGCGGTGGCAGGAGATCAGACATCAGCATTGAATAAATCTAATAGAACCGAATCAAAGGGGTTGGAAAAGCCCTTGAAGCTCATGGAGTCCAACCATGAACCCAACACTGACCAGTCCCCGACTAACCCATGTCCCTCAGCACTGTGTCTACACGACTCTGCAATACCTCCAGGGATGGGGACTCCACCACTGCCCTGGGCAACCCCTTCCAATGCCTCAGAACCCTTTCAGCAAAGAAATTCTTCCTCACATCCCATCTCAACTGCCCTGGCCACAACTGGAGCCCATTTCCTCTTGTCCTGTCCCTTGGGCCTTGGTTGAACAGACCCACCCCCACCTCTCTCCACCCTCCTCCAAGGGACTTGCACAGAGCCACAAGGTCTCCCCTCAGCCTCCTTTTCTCCAGGCTCAACACCCCCAGTTCCCTCAGCCACAAGGGAACTCAGCACACTTGTGCTCCAGACCCTTCCCCAGCTCCGTTCCCTTCTCTGGACCCCAACCCAGCGCCCAGGTTAGATCCATCACTACCTTTCCTTTTGGACTGAGGGTTAATTTAAAGTGTCAACCCAAACCCAAGATACCGAGTCGAGCCTTCATGAGCTCTCTTACCGAGGCCTCTCATTAACCTGTCATATTAAACAACTTTAATTATATGGTAATTTGTTTGTGGAGCATCCCAGCAATGAACATATTCAATACAAACTTGAGTGCAAGCTGAAGGCCTCTTAGCAGCGCAAATAACATGGAGATTTTTAATTAATCCCAGAATAAGGACTCAAACCAGTGTCCTAATCATTGATGTCATGCAAATGAAGTGTTTCCATGGTGACATCATCTTCCCAGTACCCATCCTCCTCCAGTGGCTCAGGAGATCTAAGAACATCCCTGGCCCCACGCACCAGCAGCCAAGTTTTCCCTCCTCCTGCATCTCACCAGCACTGAGGACAGTCTGTCCCTGCAGACTTGGTGGCAACAGTTAGAAGAAGGATGGCCACCACAGGCAGCCTCCATCCAGTCCCTCCTCCTGCTCACTGGCCAGGACCAGCTCCCCAGGAACCAGGACCAGAAGGGATGAGCCAGAGCTAGATGAGCTGCTTTGACCTTGATGCCTTAGGCTGGTACAGGAAGATAAGGTGTTCAAGACTCAACACTGCCCCAATTAATTAATTTAATTAGATCCATTTTAAAGAAGGTTTGGACTAAATGGTTTCTGAAGGTCACTTCCCACCAAAACGACGATCCTGTGATTTTCAGTCTTTCCCCCCTTCCCCTTCAAGCATTAATTTTGCCACTTTTACCTGCCTGCTGCCCACACGCAGTTAAATTCGGAGCGACAGTCGCGTCACGACTCAACGCCGACATCAACCATCAACGTTTTATCCCCGTCACCTCCCGGCTGTTTTCTCCCAGTTGCTTTCTTGGAATCCCCAGGTGCCACCACACACCAGCCAGCACTAGACCAGGCAACTTCTGCTTTGATGCCAACACCAAGAACAGTGTAAACCAGCATGTAACCTACCAACCCACGATGAAACTGAATTTTAATGCAACTAAAAACGAGTTAGAGGCACTAATTAGCAAACAAGGTGCTGCTAAGCACAAGTAGAAGCATCTCATCCTGCAAACAAATTGATTTCCCTGGGACTGGCAGCAGAGCAGGTGGTATTGCAGATGGCAATCACAAAGAACAGCTCTAAAACACGTCAGCAAAAAAAAGGGGAGAGTTTTGGATCTGGGGATGCCACACTAAGTACAGATTCAAACCCCAGAGAGCTTTAATGTCACCACACCTGAGTCAGCCACGCGCTGAGCAAACAGCTTCTCATCTGCCCCGAGACAATATTTCCAAGAGCTAATTAGTGCTGGAAATTACATCTCTGCTGATCGTGGTTTTAAATAAATGTAGTTCATTTCAGCTGGGTTTAAAAAAAAAAGTCTATAAACAGTTTTATTATCATAGACTGGTTTGGGTTGGAAGGGACCTTAAAGCTCATCCAGTTCCAACCCCCCTGCCAGCACCAGGGACACCTTCCACTAGACCAGGTTGCTCAAAGCCTCATCCAGCCTGGC
>NW_010332502.1:0-8276 GCF_000700745.2 Antrostomus carolinensis | reverse complement strand
CCAGTGTCTGACCACCCTCACAGTGAAGAACTTCTTCCTAATATCTAATCTAAACCTTCCCTCTTTCAGCTTAAACCCATTTCCCCTTGTTCTGTCATTAACTGCCCTTAGGAAAAGTCCCTCCCCAGCTTTCTTGTAGCCCCTTCAGGTGCTGGGAGGCCACTATAAGATCTCCCCGGAGCCTTCTCTTCTCCAGGCTGAACAGCCCCAACTCTCTCAGCCTGTCCTCACAGCAGAGCTGCTCCAGCCCTCGCATCCTCCTGGTGGCCTCCTCTGGACTTGTTCCAGCTGCTCCAGGTCTCTCTTGTGATGGGGGCTCCAGAACTGGAGGCAGCACTGCAGGTGGGGTCTGAGGAGAGCGGAGCAGAGGGGCAGAATCCCCTCCCTCCACCTGCTGCCCACGCTGCTCTGGGTGCAGCCCAGGACACGGTTATTGGCCTCTGGGCTGCCAGCGCACATTGTCTGCTCGTGTTCAGCTTCTCGCTCACCACCACTCCCAAGTCCTTCTCTTATGTAAATAATCAGTGTAAACCAACCATAAATCCTCCTTCCAGCACCAGCTTTCAGAACAAACCCGTATTTCGGGGAATAAGCAGCTCTGCTACACCACGTTCTACACACCTGAGAGGTGACAGCAGCTGCTGAGTCACTGCGGGTGACCTGCTCCCCATGGAAACTGTTAACGTGGCAATATGAAAAACTTAAAAAAGCTTCCAATAAAATAAAAAAATTACTCAAAAGAAAGTGATAGCTGAAAGAAAGGTCCAAATTAAATTTAAATGTGGATCTGTCACTCAGTTGGAATATTTTCATTATCCCACAGGTAGGCAATTTATCTATTTATTCACATTTTTGTTAAGTTCTGTCAGAAGGGAACGGTAAATAACAGGGGTCAGGCACTGGGAGTAATGAGGGCAGTCCTTTGAAAGCTAAATCCTCAGAAATGGGAGCTTTCTCGCCTCATAAGTTGCTTAACTGGAACACATACAGAAATAAAGCATTTATGCAACACTTAACAGGATGAGAAAAATTGGAAGCGATTTTTAGGCAGGTACTGGATTTTCCAAAGCTTCACATGAGCGATGAACATCTGTCACCTGTGACGCAGGCGTAAATTATCTCCAGGATATTAAAACATTATTAATACTGGCTACAACGGGGCCAGTCTTGGCTTCTCCTTTACATTTTTCCTCCTCATAAGGAGAACAGGAAAATGATGTATTGGAAATAAGTGTTGTGCTGGTTACACCCCGGTGATCAGAGAGGACATTCCTGCCCCAGCCCCACACCCCGGTAACGCTGACGTAACACTCATTTGGTAGATACATCATTGTGCATCTATATGCACTATTTTAATTACCAAATGCAGAATGGAAAGGTGGTTTTGTCTCATTTCTCCAGGGAGGAGAGAACAACCTGAGAGAACTGAGTCCAGCAGTTACGTACCGAGATGTCAAACAAAGTGACAACCCTCAGCTGAGACCCTCACTGGTAACACCAAACACCTGACACGGCCTATGAACTTGTACAGAGGGGTAAGGAGCCTCCCCACGAGATGCCAAAAACCTCCCAAAGCAGGTAAAGAGATCATAGAAAATTGTGAGCTGGGAGGGACCCACCAGGATGATGGAGTCCAACTCCTGTCCCTGCACAGGACAATCCCAACATTCACACCATGTCCCTGAGGGCACATGTTGGCCAAATGCTGCTGGAATCTTGTCAGGCTTGGTGCCATCAGCACCTCCCTGGGGAGCCTGTTCCAGTGCTCCACCACCCTCTGGGTTCCTGAAGAACCTTTTCCTCATGGCCAACCTCACCCTCCCCTGCCACATCTTCCTGCCATTTCCTCTGCTCCTGGCATTCGTTGGTGGCCAGAGAGAAGAGATCAGCGCCTGCCCCTCCTCTTCCCCTTGGCAGGAAGTTCTAGACCCCCAGGAGATCTCCTCTCAGTCTCCTCTTCTTAGATGAGTAGTTGAGATTTGCTTCAATTTTCATTTTGATGACTGGTTTTATGACAATTACAGTAAGAGTGTGCAGGTACAATGACAATTCAGTTTCTTGTCCCAGGAATGAGCAAGACACACGATGGATGTACCTACACAGAACTGCCTGGATTGGAAAAGCCCTTTAAGCTCATCAAGTCCAACCATGAACCCAACACTGACAAGTCCCCGACTCACCCATGTCCCTCAGCACTGTGTCTACACTGCCCAGCTCAGTACTGTGTAAGATAACCAAACAAGATGAGAGGCAACCAAACAGCTCACACAAAGGCAAAGCGCTCATCTCTCCAAAATACCTGATTCCATAAAGCACAAAACTGCTTAATAAAAAAAAAAACCTTAAAGTTGGATTTAGAATCACAGAATCATAGACTGGTTTGGGTTGGAAGGGACCTTAAAGCTCATCCAGTCCCAACCCCCCTGCCAGCAGCAGGGACACCTTCCACTAGACCAGGTTGCTCAAAGCCTCATCCAACCTGGCCGAGAACACTTCCAGGGAGGAGCAGCCACAGCTTCTCTGGCCAACCTGGGACACTGGCTCACCACCCTCACACCAAACAATTTCTTCCTCACATCTCATCTCCACCTCCCCTCTGCCACTTTCAAGCCATCACCCCTTGTCCTGTCACTCCCTGCCCTTGGCCAAAGTCCCTCCCCACCTTCCTGGAGCCCCTTCAGGTACTGGGAGGCCGCTATAAGATCTCCCTGGAGCCTTCTCTTCTCCAGGCTGAACAGCCCCAACTCTCTCAGCCTGTCCTCACAGCAGAGTTGCTCCAGCCTCAGATCATCTATCAGCTCCAGGTTATGGAGGTACAGGTGACAGCCTTGACTTTGGGCCTGACGACCAAGTCATCTGAGAAACCTGAGCAAGTCAAGGCCAGCAGCACTCACACAGGTACCATTGGTGACCCTGAATTGCACATATATGCCTCACAGAACCCACTGCAACTAACACTCACATAAAGATACACGTTGTTCCTTACTAATAAGGAGTAGTTTTGGAACACACAAAAACCACAGGATATTAACAAGAGGACGTACAGAAATCCTATTCTGACATGGTGGCCTCATTCCCTGCAAGGACCTTTTTCTGCCTTACATTGAATTCACTCACCTGTGTAACGTATCTCCCATCTCCCCACTTTCTGACTGCCCACAGATGCTGCCACACCCTTACCCACACCACTCCCAGCCCCCCTTGTCACCTTCTCTCCCTGGACTGAGATGACAAGGTGTTGAGAGAGTCACATTCAGAGTGAGAGACAGATCCATCAGCACTCCTACTTACCGGATCTGTGCTATAAAAACCTCACCACATGCTACAAAAACCTTCTTGTACATGTAACTTAAAGTTATTCCAGTTCACAACGTTCCTGTTTCCACACTACAAGCTACAACATCCACAGGTCTCAGGGCAGAGCTTGTTCTTGCCACCTCAGCTGACCTCAGTTACAGATCACATCTTCCCAAAAGGACAATACTTTTACTATAAACCATGTTTCATTGAATCCTTCAAGGGTTCATCCCTCTCCTTCCTCCACCACACTGGTTTTACTCTGTTAAGAGGAAAGGGATTTCCCCCCCCCACCCCAGTAAATCTCATTTAAAATTCCCCTGCATGCCCAGGCTTTATTTACCCCTACGTGCTATCAGGGTCTGCTTGGGAAAGCAAACTAAAGGATTTCATGATTCTTTTTTTGATGGATACAAATATGGGGGAGAAAAGCACCAGTTTCTCCCCCAGCCCCATGAACACTGAAATCATTCACCACTTGTGACCTTTTAGTTTTTTACCTGGAGCACACCTGTCTAAATATCAAGCCAGGTCTCCTTTATGAAAACACTTAACACTGAGTTTTTCTCTCAGGAATACTCACAAAGATTCATATTCCTGTGGGGAACCTCGGTCCCATCAGAATTAGAAATCAAATACCTAACTCTAGAAACAAAAGAGGGAAATTTAGTGTATTCTGATTCTAGTTGTTGTCACTTGACCTATCATCCAGCACTTCTATTATTTTGATAACAGATCTAAAATTAATTTTCCATGAAAATGTCAGAAATAGACCCAAGACTTTTAATATAAATAAATATACAAAAGCTTATGTGAATTCTAGAGATGAGATGAACATAAGTATTTTATGGAGTCAGATAATCATTTATTTATGGCGAATTTCTGGCTCCCTTGGAAACAACGGAACGAACTTTAAATTAAAGATGTTAAAGAACACCGTGTCATTTAAAAACAAGTGTTGTGAGAACACAAAGAAGGCACTTATTTGACAACATACAGACATTTAAAACCTACAAACACTGTAATAAATGGCACAAACTCCCAAACAGACATTAAAAAGTTACAACAATATGCATATCATTAGTTTCCCATATGAAAACCAGATATAAATTTTTGGTTACTAAATAGCTTCATGCTTATTTTCACATTTATTTGATTGAGTACAATATATTGTAATAATCTGTAAACAGATAAATATTTCTTTCTCTCTTAGCAGTCATTCAAAAGTTACCTGCACAAAAAATATAAAGTTATTTTGGCACCTTTCAGCATAGTGTCCGTGTAAACATTTCTTCCTTCTACACACACAGCCACCATCGAATTCCTGTAGCAACTGCCCTTTGGTAAATCATTCATACAGACCTCCAATAAATAAACAAGCAGCTGAAGTGTGGGGAAATTAGTATCTCAGGCTGCGAAATCTTGGTTTTCTTAGGCTAAGCATGGGTTGTTTGATGGTGGGTTTGTTCTCAAGCAGCATGGCTTCATTTTCTGTAGTTGGAAATCTGTTCTGGTAGATCAGGGGGTATTCCTTCTGAAACTGGAAAACATACAAGCAAAAAAACAATAAACTAAAATATCAGACTCCACAAAAACCTCCAGCTGAGCAGGACGTGAGCATGAGTCACCTTGACAGGACATGTATCAGCACGTAAAGGAACTCTGCTGTGACACTTGACCAAAGCTGTAGCCACTTGTGCTTACAAGTTCACAACTGACAACATCCAAAGCCAGGTTGGATGAGGCTTTGAGCAACCTGGTCTAGTGGAAGGTGTCCCTGCTGCTGGCAGGGGGGTTGGGACTGGATGAGCTTTAAGGTCCCTCCCAACCCAAACCAGTCTGTGATTCTATGAAGAATGAGTCAAACAGAAATTCTGTCAGGCACTTGAACTTCTGTTGAAATAAGAAAAGCTTCAAATCTCATTTTATTCCCAAGGACTTTTTAGCTGTTTCCACCAGAACAGTGCTATGAGCAAACTCTGTGCTGTCCTCACTGCCGCCTTCTGCATCTGCAGCGCCACTCTGCAGTTGCTCACCGTGTTGTTCACCAGGTGAGTAACGGCAACACTGCTCACAGTCTGAAGGTACGAGCACCTCTTGCTCAGCCTCCCCCCCAGAAACCAGAGTGGGGGAGGCAGTGGTGGGGGCTGCATGTGTAGGGTTAAAGCAAAACTCTCCCTCCATCCCAACACTGATGGGCAACGGAGCTGGGGAAGGGTCTGGAGCACAAGTGTGCTGAGTTCCCTTGTGGCTGAGGGAACTGGGGGTGTTGAGCCTGGAGAAAAGGAGGCTGAGGGGAGACCTTGTGGCTCTGTGCAAGTCCCTTGGAGGAGGGTGGAGAGAGGTGGGGGTGGGTCTGTTCAACCAAGGACCAAGGGACAGGCCAAGAGGAAATGGGCTCCAGTTGTGGCCAGGGCAGTTGAGATGGGATGTGAGGAAGAATTTCTTTGCTGCAAGGGTTCTGAGGCATTGGAAGGGGTTGCCCAGGGCAGTGGTGGAGTCCCCATCCCTGGAGGGATTGAAGAGTGGTGTAGACACAGTGCTGAGGGACATGGGTTAGTCATAGGGGACTGGTCAGTGTTGGGTTCATGGTTGGAGTCTATGACCTTCAAGGGCTTTTCCAACCCACGCCATTCTGGGATTCTGTATCCTCTCAGGAGAGTTTACTACTTAACCAAGGGAGTTATATTTCAGTTCCCACATATATACACAACTAAACTAAAGTGGCTTCAGAGACATGCTTGTGAGATTTTTCCGTTTCCTCTGTAAGGCCTCAGGAAGGAATGAACAATGATAAATACATCTACACATCAGCCAAAGCTTTCTGCTGATTGATTCCACCTACGGAAAATGACACCATTTCCAACTCCTGGTGTTGACACTAGAGGTTAGGCCCAACTTTTAAGTGCCATGCATTCAGCTTTCCCCAGCTGAAAGTATCAAAACTGAACAATTGCTCCCAAGAGTTATGATCCAGCAGACCACTGGCCATCCCAGCACAAATGGCAAGACCACAATGATACAGCTCTATGGATTTTAAAATAAACTTTGCAAACATGTGGCTCTTACAGTACAAGCTGCTCCTGGACTTTGGTGGGAAGTCATCAAAAATTGAAGTATGTATGTCAAGTTTTACTGCTAGAGGATTTATTTCCTCCCTCCCCACTTCACCTGCTTCAAGTGCTGCTGTGTATCACTTCTTACTGCTTACTTAACTCCAAGTTTTAATTGCCTGTAATTAACTATTCTTCTTTACATGCAGGAAGTTTTAATGAACTTGAAGAAAAGTCCAGCCTTTGCTTTTACAGGACCAGAAAGTTTTGAGAACACACGTGAAAGTCAGTGTTGCAGGAGTTGGAGGAGGGGCACCAAAGAGAAAGAAATGTGCTTGCTCTGAAAAGCTGCTTTTTCAAATGTGAGTCACAAGACTTGCTTAGGAGATTCCAGGACAAGTACAACACTATTCAATTAGTCAGAAATACTTACCAAAGGTTTTCTGAAAAGAGAAAAAACCCTTCAGTATTAAATCCTGCCAGAACTGCTGTAGTTTAGCTTTAGGATTAGGCAATACGTTAGTAGGCCATGGAAGTGCCAGAAAATCTTGAGTAATATACACATTACAAAACACAAAGCTAAATCCACAGAAAAGAATGTTTCAGAATTGTGAACAGATAGAGCTTAGCTTCCTAAAGGGAAAAAAATCACTGCTTTTAGCAGTGATTTACTGCTTTTAAGCCCATCCACAGCATTTTAACAGCACCACAAGAAACCACGCTGCAATTCTCCTGCAGGTGATGTAATGGAGAGCAGCAGCTTTCAATCATTTTATACTGGTTTTAAATCACTGACTGACCATCACTGCTGCCAGACAGTATCAGATGCTGTATTAGACACAGCCTTTAAAATCCTAATCAAATCAGGCAAACACTCTTCTATAAAACAAGCATTTCTATCCGGTCTGCTCTTGAGATCCTTCCCTCACAACAGCATTTTTAGAAGTAGATGAAACACTCACCAAGTTTCTTACCTGTTTTAACTTTTTCTTTTTATCTTTCACAGTCAAGTTTTTATCTTTGATAATGTTCTCCAAGAGCTCCGCCACTGCAGCTTGGGAGGTAGAAACTTTTTGTTCTTCAAACTCTTGAGGAGTTATTTGTTTGCAGTAGGAATACGTTGGCAATATGGCACAAATTTCTTCCTTTGGATATTTGCACTGAAACAAAAATTGAAGCAGAGGTCTGGATATACTCAAATGATTATGTACTATTTTAGGAAGAAGCTACTTAACAGACACCCACCTGTATTAACTTACAGCAAGATCACACGTTGCAATACATTATAACATAGTTAATATCTGTGATTGCACCACAAGTTGAATAAAAGTTTGCATTCAAAATATAGCAGGTTTTAGTTGCAGTTTTCCATTCCACCTTCAGAAATAACAAATACCCTGCAATTAGCAAACTTAAACGTTTATCATGCCACCAACCTGAGCCATCTTCATGTGCTCTATGTGATCTCGCACTGCAACCTGCAGGTAAGTTGGTACTTTAAATATTTCTTGTTGGTGATCCATTAGGAATGAAACCAATCGTGTAGAAAGCAGCTCGTCAAGATCTACTTCTTCTGCACAGCACAGCACGCAGCGAGAAAAAGTCTGGATCATCTACAAGTGTTTAGCAGATCATTAGTATGTGCCCTTGAGGGATTTGCCTCCTTCCCAGTCTACACAGTGGCACCATGAATTCTCCAATAGCAACTTTCATTGCAATCTCTCTTGCCTGCACCACTGGTCAAGAGAGGAGGAAAACTGATTATAACTTTATCCTCATCTGAAATAAAGTAACTTCTTGTACTTTTTTGACGTGAACAGTACTTTCAATTAAGAAACATATTCTAAAGAGGTAATAAGAAGATAAAGTCTCCCCCTGCAGAAAAGTGTACATCATCTATCAGCCATCTTGAGGCTTACAAAAGAT
>NW_010332501.1:2839-3312 GCF_000700745.2 Antrostomus carolinensis | reverse complement strand
GGTGCAAGCAGCTGTGTGGTGTTTGCCACCAGCCAAGTTAAACTACTACACTCCAGCAGGCAGCTAAGACCCACAAAGCTGCTCTCTGACTCCCCGACAGTGGGATGGGGAAGAAAATCAGAAGGACAAAAGTGAGAAAACTTGTTGAGATAAAAACAGTTTAATAGGTAAAGGAAAAGTAGGTAAAGCAAAAGCCAAGCATGCAAACAAAGCAAACCAAGGAATTCCTTCACTACTTCCCAGTGGCAGGCAGGTGTTCAGCCATTTCCAGGAAAGCAGGGCTCCATCACACCCAATGTTTACTTGATAAGACAAAGACCATAGGTCCAAATGTTCCCCTCCTTCCTTCTTTTTCCCCCAGTTTTATTGCAGAGCATTTCATATGGTATGGGATATCTCTTTGGTCAGTTGAGGTCAGCTATTCCAGCTGTGCCCTTTCCTAATTTCTTCTGCACTCTGTGGTAGATTGACTT
>NW_010332501.1:0-2804 GCF_000700745.2 Antrostomus carolinensis | reverse complement strand
TTCCCTCCCCACCCCGTCCTCCAGGGAGTAGGGGAGAAAATTGGAAAGAAAAGGACAAGGAAACTCACAGGTTGAGATAAAAACTATTTACTAATTAAAATAAAATTATAATGATAACAGTGGTAACAGAATATACAATGGAGTGATACACAGTGCAGTTACTCAGCTGCCACCAACCAATGCCTAACCTGTGCAAGCCAGCAATCCTGGAGCCAAGACAGTCCCGAAAACTGAAACCCCAGAAGAGTGAGCCCGAGCGATCCCCGAGAGAATACCCTCGTCTTCCGGTCAACCCTGGTTAATATACCGACATGACGTGATATGATATTTAATAATTCATTGGCACATCCAAATGCCAGTTCTGGGTTTTGCTATTCACTGCGCTTCTCCCTCCCAGTCCTAATGCAGCTGTGAACCAGCCAAATACCGTGGCCCTGGGCTCCATCAGCAGCTAATAACTTTACTATGTTATCATCATTCTTATAACAAATCCCACAATGAAACTAAAACACAGCTATTCTAACTACTAAGAGGAAAACTAATTCTATCTTAGCAAAAAATCAGGACACACTCTCAGCCTACTCATTCTGTATCTGGCCATGTGAGAAGCAGAAAAGGCCTGGACTCAGTAATCACTGCTCAGGAAAAAGTCTCAGATTCTTCATCTTGTTTTAAATACAGTCGTTACACTATGTCACATTTTTCTCTAAGGTTTCTTTCAGAATTAGTATTCTACTGCTGCTCTCTACACTTTCATTGTCTCATGTCGCCTTTTCTCTTTCTATGAAATGTCTTTATATTTTCTGATATTTTGAAGTTTGACACAGAAACTATGCAAGGAAATAAAGACATCTTAACTGTATTTTAAAACTTTCAAAATATGAATCATTTATTTGAGGGGTTTTTTTTATTTCTTTTAGCACTACAACTTCTATCCTTGTAAGAAATTCATCTGGCAAAACATAACTTGGTTAGTGTGGCGGATAAAGAAATGACCAACACTGAGATGTGTTCAGGCATCAGGAATCAGTACTTCATCGAAGCTCTGCACTGCTTATATATCCTTTTTTCCTCCAGCATGCCCCAAGCACGCGGCACTCTTTCACTTTTGTTACCGCTTATTACACACACACCTAAACAATTGACATGATTGGATAAATCCACCTGTTTATGAGCCATTCTTTTACTTTTGACTGGTTACTAATTACAGCAGACAAGCCAGCCTTATCTTGTCTCATACACATTCCTTCTTCTTTTTTCTTACTTTGTTTTACTTTTCACTTAAGGTCAGGAATTAATTTCTCAAGGCTGGGACCGCCTGCAGCTTCAACTCTTAAAGCCCCAACAGGTTAATACCTGCTTTAGGTAGGAAAAAGAAGGGAAAAGGACTATCTCAAGTTTTAGAAGAGATATCAACACACTGAGTCCTTTTTACGCCTCTATGACTTCAGCTGGTTCAGTTAAGGAGCTCATTGGGACAAGTTAAGGGGCTCAATGAGATGAGTTGGAAGTTGACTCCACTGCTCATGAGAAGCCAGAAGTTTGGACTGTCCTCCTTCCCTGGGGAACTGCTTTTCAGCAGAGGCTGTCCCTACTGCCCCTGCCTGAGCTGTACTGCAGCTGCTCAGCAGCCCTGTCTGTGTCCAGGCTCATTCCACCTCAACCCTGACACAGTCTGGATCAATTCACTGTGACTTGTGGGCTTCACCTTGGATGTGCCTTGCTCCAGTGAACTTACCAGGCTGTTACTGCACCAAGACTGGCCCTAACCATTGTCTCTGGGCCTGATCCTGACCTTGACTTGTTATCTCAGTGCCCTGGCTCCTCCTCGGGGGAGGCCATCACCCTGCCTGCCTTGCCCTCACCTTCAGTTCCTGAGTCCCACCTCATGGGGAACAGCCAGACTTTGATCCTCCATAACACCAGGTTAAGAAAATAAAACTACCACTGTAATGCAGAGCAACCTTTTATATTACCACTGATGACAATCGGAAGCAGATACTGAAGGAAAGAGCTAATCTTTCCATGGTGTAGATTAAAGCAATGAACAGTTTAAGGACTTCTTAAGCTGGAGGTTTCATGATGGCAGCAGAGCTTCTATATCTCGATATGATGAATGTGACTATACAGCTCAGTTTTTTGGTCAAAGCACTTTTAACTTCCACATGATTCTTTAGCAGTGCATTCCACTGTCTATTGTCCCTATTTGTGGAAAAGCAAGCCTTCTTGTTTGCCCTAAAATTTCTCCTAGACGCTGTCAATTAACGACTTGTGATAATCTTTTCCTGAAATGAAGTTCAGTGTATCTATCATTCATTTTACCAAAGGAGATCTGTTTGCTTGGGGGATACTTTTTTATAACATTCTCCATGCCTAGAAGTATATATATTTTATATCTTTTTCCTTTCATATCAGATCATGTAGAAGATCTGATGTCATCAGTCCCTACAAAAGAATTAATATATGACAAAAAAAGCAAAAATGAGAATAAGCAAAACAAGACACCTAGGTAATACATTACTTGTTTGTCTAGATTTTTTGAGTATTTTGTCTCCAATTTAATCAGACTCTTGTTATGAAGCATGCAGAAATTATGAATACCTAAATTCTAATTAGGGCTCTCTTGCAAGAGTTGCTAGTTAATGATGGAGGGAAAAAGTTTGAAAAGCCTGAGAGGGGGAAAATATTCCCTCTGAATTCCTATCAAATTCTCCTCATGTTTTAATATTACATTACCTTTAGAATTACATGCTTAAAACTAAAAAATAAAATGTGGCTGCAGTGACCACGAAATGTTGGAATTT
>NW_010332500.1:0-32358 GCF_000700745.2 Antrostomus carolinensis | reverse complement strand
GATTCTATGATTCTATGATTTTATGATTCTAAGACTGGACATGCCAATTATTGCTTTGAATAGATGGCACTTCTGCTGTTTTAAACTCATCAGATTTGACAATGTTGATAAAATTGTCACACAATATGTTTTAAATCTAAGACACAAAGACAAATGTGAGAATATTAATTTTCTCAGCTAAGAAAAATGCTCCCAGGGCTAAAGAAATAGATGATAATTATGACAATTTATTAAGAAATCCAACCAGTGGTAATTCAAGGCCATAAAAGTTCATTCCAGTTGGTAAATAATATGAAAAAAAAAAATCATTTATTTATATGTATACAAGAGAGCTTCCATTTATTATTAAACAGTGGTTTGGAACTAAAAGTTCTAATTTTCTGTGTTCCAAAATGGCTGCAATTGATTATCCTTAAAATTTATAACATTTCTGGGTATGTTTGGTGTATTGGTAGGAAGAAAAAGTGAGTAATAGATAAATTTATTAAACCAAGATCAAAACCACTAATATGCTGTATTGTCAGTGGATAGAACAGCACAGGATGTATAAACCAATGGCAAAAGGCACGGAGTTCTGTTGTTATTATATCACTGCTGTTATTCCTTTTGCTGCTTTTTACTTGCATCATTCCTCCTGGGTCCCAGAGCCTTCACGGTTCATTTTCTGTTGATTCTTAACACTACTTCTATGAACTGGAAATATGAAGAAATATTCAGAAGTGAGCAACAAGCAGTCAGAAGCAAGTAAATTCTTTATGATGTAAGTAACTTGAATAGATTTACGGCAATGTGCTTTATATTATATTAGAATTCTTCACTTAGCTCTGCTCTGAGTTGCATATCATACATTTTACAAGGCTTGCAGTTTATCTGTTCATATCAGTAGACTTTTTTATTTAATTTTCTCAGACATATTGACATTTAATAGGACTGAATAATGAGAACTTCCCACAATAGACATCCTGTGGTTATTTATGGTCTCTGTAAACACAGTTTTAGCTGTTAAAGTATTATTTGAAGCACTCTCAAAGTGCATGGCAAGAGGGGACTGCTCTTTTTGTAAGAATGGACAAACCCCAAGCTCTGTCATATTTTTGAGAATCATAATGCAATGTTAACACTTCTGAAATTTTCTTTACTAACCTTAGTCAATTTTAATTGTATAAAAGTCTCACAAAATTGTCATTGACATAATAAAGCCCTTTCCACTACTGATTTTCTCAAAGCAGTGTTCCACACAGCTAGTAAATAGCCAATGAGAACAAATTTCTGTAGTGACCCAAACAACATCTGTAACAGCAAATCAATACACCTTCAATGTAGTTTTATTTAGAACAGCAGGACATTAATTTAACAACAATAATTTAGAGCAGAAGCTTTACTGTACAAATGTTTGGAAACAACATTATATATACATATCTACAGGCACACATAAATATATGGAGACATATGTATATATACAGATATATATATTTTAAATATAAATATATCATACAAATCAAAAGCCTTAGTAGTCAAAATAATTGGCTAAAGTTTTAGACAGTTAAAATGCATCTGGCAGTGCTCAAAAAGAGGGCTGAGCACATCCAACTTAGCTGAAATAGAGGCATTAATGTAGCCCAGTAAATTTTTTTAGAAAATGCCACATCATAATTTCAGTTGTAATCAGCTCACCAAAGACCATTCAAAGTGTCTGTAGGAATGAGAGATCTGCATTGCAGCGTACTGGAGTGGATTTTTTGCAGCATAAATGGTTTGCGAGAATGCATAAGAGAATAAAATAAGTGGTATAACTTTAATGTTAAGCAAGAAAGGATGTAAACAGAGTACAGTGTAATCCGTGCTACCTATCTAGAGAGATCTCTAAAAAGAGCTTTTCCCGGGACTTCACCTGGGATTAATTTTAGAGGAATGAGTTGTTTTACTCCATAAGACACAAGAAATGCACTCAAATTTGTCTGATATAGATGATTATGTGATCAGGACAAAGGAATCTTGTGGAAGATAGATTGCATAATAATACAGACAGATTATTGACTATCTCAGGAAAAAAAAAAAAAAAAAAAAAAAAAGACCTATGGACTGCCCTAATTATTTCCACCTATATTTTGCAAGTGTCTTATTCACCTAGAGCATCTTCAAATTTGGAAAGGATCTATGTAATGCAAAATGGGAGGAGCATATTAGCCCAATTAAGGAAAGGAAGAAAATAAGAACAATAAGCAGCTGTCAGAGTTAAGAGACAGGTTTATTCTTCTGCCATGAGAGCACTTTTTTTCTATTCTTCTTTTCTCTTGAATTTCAAACTTGTCATGTTATTAAAATTTTTGCAAAAGCATCCCTTGTACCATCCTTCCAGGTATTTTGCAGCAGGTCTAATTTTCCCTAATTCAATTTTTAAAGAATAACAACTGAAATATAATTTAAAGGTACTGAGTGATCTTCTACATAATAGAAATTATTCACAACTGTCCATAGGAAGCAGTAATTCTGGTAGATGAACACATACAAAACTTGTTGACTGACTCAAAACCAGTTTCTCCTCCCTAATAGAAATAGTAGCACTCTGGTCACGTATGCTGTGATTTCCAGAGGAAACAGAGACTATATCAGGGACAAATCTTTCAAGTAGCAGCTGTTGAATGAAAGAATTAGCCGTCAGCCCCCACTCCTAGTAAGCAAAGACAAAAATATAATATCTTTGTGTCAAATTGCATGTTTTG
The DNA here is from genome assembly GCF_000700745.2 of Antrostomus carolinensis. Classification (NCBI taxonomy): domain Eukaryota; kingdom Metazoa; phylum Chordata; class Aves; order Caprimulgiformes; family Caprimulgidae; genus Antrostomus; species Antrostomus carolinensis. The sequence continues at coordinate 29,635 of NW_010332500.1, read as the reverse complement.
CAGACGAATACTAAATCTGTGTAGTTGATTTACTTTTTTTATATTTTTTTGAGAGGAAACAACCCATGAAACTGTTTTAGATTTTTTACTGTGGATTAAGTTTTGCTATTCACCTACCATTTAATGCTTTTCTCACTAAAATGTGTTTTCACAGAGGAAAATTGCTATTTATCACATGTAAGGGTAATAGAATCTATACTTATTCCAGATTAAAATCAACCGAGCTGAGAGGTTAGGTTTTTCAAGTCATTTAATGCTGTTTATTTTGTACCTACTTCTCAAAAATCATCTAGTACTTTGTAAAGTTTCTCTTTGAGATTTTGATTTTGATTGTGTGTGTATTCGAAAAGTAATTATATGCAGCTACCTGATTAAATGTTCATTCATATAATGATTAAAAGTGTCTTATGATGACAGTTGTAGTGTGTCAGGTTCAGAACTGAATGATTATCACCTGCTGATTGTAGAAGTGAATGTCTATAATGGGAGTAATTTTATAGCAGCACTTACTATAAACTAACTCCGATCATATATTACAGTGATTATTTTGTTTTGTCAGATACCTATTTGAACAGAAAGGATTATTTTCATCCTTCATTTACCTATTGACAGACATAGAATTAGAAGGTAAAAAATTAGAGTGTTTTATGCAGTTTAAAGTGTTATGTCTCCACAGGGGTATGGTCAAAGTAAGCACCCCTAGAGGTAGCCCAGAAGCATTAAGGATCTTTAAAAGAGTGTTCTTTTTGTAAATTTTGAAAACAGAGAAGAAGGAAGTTCCATAAAATGGTATAGCTAATTATATTATTATATTACAGCATTGCAAAAATGAAAACAGTTTCCAATACCAACAAAAACAGATTAAGAATATTTAGCTTTTTATCATTTTAGATAAAAATTATTTGGCCCTAACCACAGATTTTCCCATTTCTTTAATACAGATTGAGAGCTTCTGTGTCTTTGAGTTTTTTGTAAGTGGGGGAAATAACTTAAGTTTTGGTCTATTCCCACACTTACCTGTGAAAATTCAGGATTCTAAAGAATTTTTAACGTATTTGAATGCAATTATTTTAGGTAAAAAAAAAAGTGCTAAAAAGGAGAAAAAGGCTCAGGAATGGGTTTCAAATCAATGAAATATACATTAGGACTTCTGTTAATGATATCTGAATTAGTATCTAAAACCTTTCAATATAAGGAGATAAAAATGTATTTCCATTGCTGTTTTTAATTCCTGAAGAGCAAAGAGATATTCAACAATCCCATAAATCATTGCATTGTTAGCAATCTCATGTTGCAAGAAGACAGAAAACCTAATCTATAGTTGGTCAATAGAAAGTTGCCCTTTGCTGGAAATCGTAGAATGATTCCCTTGTTGAAGGTTATAACCTCTTAGTGCTGAAGTTACTTAATTATTACAGATAATTGAAATTTAGCCTTGACTGAAATAGTTTAAAACAGAAACTGAACTCAAATTGCTTGTGCTGCTTATTCTGATTTATTTTTCTGGTTATCCAGAACCGTAAGAATGAGATGGTTTTAAGATACTTTGCAACTGAGCATTATAAAATTATACTTCTTGGGTCTTAATCTTAATCCCAGTGGGATGGGAGAGAGAATCAGAAGAGTAAAAGTGAGAAAACTCATGGGTTGACATAAAGACAGTTTAATAGGTAAAGCAGAAGATCCACACACAAGCAAAGTAAAACAGGGAATTAATTCACTACTTCCTACCAGGTGTTCAGCCACCTCCAGGAAAGCAGGGTTCCATCACACGTAATGGTTACTTGGCAAGACAAATGGCATCAGTCCAAAAGTCCCGTTCTTCCTTCTTCTTCCCTCAGCTTTATATGCTGAGCATGACATCATATGGCCTGGAATATCTCTTCGGTCAATTGGGGTCAGATGTCCCAGCTGTGTTCCCTCCAAACTTCTTTTGTAGCCCCAGCCTCCTCACTGGTGGGGTGGAGTGAGGAGCAGAAAAGACCCTGACTCTGTGTAAGCCCTGCTCAGCAGTAACAGAAACATCCCTAAATTATCAACGCTGTTTTCAGCACAAATCCAAAATATAGCCCCATACTAGCTACTGTGAAAAAAAATAACTCTACTCCAGGTGAAACCATCACAATCAGAAATATTTCTACAGAAATAAATTGATTTGCACCAGATTTATGCAACTGACATAAAACCTGTCAAGAAGGAATGTTTAGTTTGGTTCAGTTTGTTCTTGTTTTATGAGTGACTATAGCAGCTGCTTTGGCAGATATCATCACACGACCTTTCCCTAGCTTTTGGGCATTGTTTTTTGAGGTTTTGTTTGTCTGTTTGGTTTTTTTTTTTTTATTCTTATGAACATTCTGCATGGCCTTAGTTAGCTAATTATATTAGCATATGGAAGCTATTTTTCCACATTTCTTCAGCTGATGATATACTCAATTTGAGTGAAATAGGGATAATGTGAAGGAAGAGGAATGGAAAGATCCTAGTAATTTCACCCATGGTGAACACTTCTTTTTCCTAAATTGTTTCTTTTCTATACTGTCTTATGGTTTAACCTTTATTAAACTAATTAAAATGAAGCTTAAAATTACTTGCTGACTAATAATGAAACAGCTGCATTTTTTTCCCCTTTAAAGAAAAAGCTGGGGGAAAAGTAGGCATCTCTGAGTTTAAAAGATATTATTAAAAGCACACAAAAGGCAGACAGATATTACAAAAAAGATCAGCTCCTGAGATGACCTACATGGAAGAACTTGTATTTTCTGAAAAGAACCAGGACAAACATGTACATAACATAGATAATATTGTACTTTTGAGAAACAGAGGGAAAAAGGTGGTTTTATGTGGGTTTTTTTTTATTTTGATGTCCCAGTGTTTTTACACTATTTATGCTGAGATTTACAAAACTTTAATTAAGACCATAAAATGATGACGTACTCACCTCACACAGAAGCTGTGAAAGTCTAATGCACCTCACTTTCCTTCTGGGCAAATTTGCTCAGGCTAGAACAAATTCCCCAATATGTAGCCATCTTTTCTAACACATGATTGCAAATGTATTAAGTAATTATCAGGGAGTTAACTCCCAAAAATATTTAATAAAAGCATGTGGCAAAACAGTTTTCTTTTGTCTAAAAAAACATGCTGGCTGTAAGTCTGAACATATTGAGTCTTATATTAGGGTAGGCTCTTTGAACACATGCATCCACAGCTGCTGATCAAACTTCATTAAGACAGCCTTTCTGGTTTATCCCATAGTGATGATGAACATTCACAGACACTATATCAATATTTCGAAGACTATTAGAAGATAAAGCACTATGTATTTACTAATCAGACAGAACTCAGTTATGATCCGTAATTGTAAGGTTTTAGTTTCGAACAGTCAAAATCAATTTCATTTTAAGTCATTATTTCGTAAGAACAAGTACTTTCAGGATACTGTCAACTAGCAAGAAGAGGAAAGAATCACCTTTAAAGTGTTAATATTTCTTAACAATATGTATTTCATGGCCTACAGTCTCCTAATTTCACTTCACAAGGGCAGCCAAATATCTATCTGGAGACCACCTGCCTGCGTATAAAGATAGATATAGGTCTGCTTCTGGGTGAAGTCCAGAGCCCCACAGTCACCCAGCCCAGGAGATCTATGGGAGCTCATTGTTGTCTTTATGCCTTCATTGCTCTCTAGTGAAAATCAGGAAATAAAGATATGGTATCGAGACTGTGCGCATCCAGGCCAGTAAATGCTCCATATGCACAAAAAAAAAAAAAAAAAATATTTAGAAAGTAAGATACATTTCCCACATCCTGCTAGCAAGCTATGTTGCAGTGTTCTTCCTCTGCTTAGATCACGAACTCTGTCAAGAGCCTCCTGAAGCAAAATATTATTACATAGTGAGCTAGCTATAACTCTTTTTGTATGTGAATCATAGGAGTGTACACTGATATAAATAAATTAAAACAAACAAAACCAAACCAAAAAACCAAACCAAAACAAACAAAAAAACGAACCCCAAAGCAGAAGTAATAGTTAATTTGTATTCACATGTTGCTAAGCAAATCGGTAAGCTGGTAATATATGTCTTTCAACTAAAATATAAGAAATTTCTTCTACATGTTTTCCTGATTTTAAACAGATGAACACAAAACTTTGAAAACCAGATTAAAAGTTCCTGTTCAAGATTTAGCACTGTGGATGGGGTATGTAAGATTTTGTTACTACATAGAAACTTGTTTCCCTAAAATCACTGGGATATTTTTCCTTTTAAGTACTAAACATTACACTTTGCCTTGCAGACTTTCTAAATATTCAGGTAGAATTATATGCTTTAAAAAAAGATCTTCAGATGCTGGTCAGTTGACAAAAGACATATGTAACCCAGAAAAAAAATACAAGTATGAACGATTGTGTTATCTTACAATGAGGCACTCTAAGAAAATAGGTAATTAGTTTTGATCAATGTGTTTACAAATTTAAAAATTAAACTGAGGAGTGCAGGGGGAACAAAAACAAATGTAAAACCAAAAACCTTGAACTGGAATAGTTGCTTTTTAGACAGTTTAGGATGTGAGCAGTTTATATCAAATTAAGGTTCATAATTATCATATGTTTGTGCATGGTGACCAGAAAAAATATTTTCATATAAATTATTCAATAAAATTTGTCCAAAGCCAGTGCAATATTTTCCGATTTAGAATTATGATGGTACATTTTTAAGACTAGACTTGTAGGATGTATTAATTTATAAGATAAAAACTGATAACCTTATTGCCATTTCAAAGTCAAATGGCTGGTCTGAAAAGCAGTATTACTCTTGAAAAGTAATTTGATGCAGAAATATTGTTAAGGTTATATGAAAATAATATTAAATATTTTCTATAGGTTTTTTTTCCCCCCATAATCTTGGGATGAAGTCTGTGATTTTTCTTAAAAAAATCTGCAGCCTTTGTTTTTTGTTTTTGTTTTTTTTTTCTTACAGACTGAGGGCTTGTGCTTCATACCAAATAACGTAATTTTTTCAGACTTCCTTTGAGGAAAAATTGAGTATATTTTTAAAGACACTTATTGTAAATGAAGTGTGCCGGACCATTCTTCTTCCCTTAATGTATTGGAATGTTATATCGCAGATTTAAAAATTGATTAAATGGGTCCTATCAGTTTGAATAGTGTTTAATCAACACAAACATTTAGCATTTCTTGGAACTGCAATTAACCACACATTCCTGAAATAATAGATTTACCCTGTTTTCCAGTTATAGATGAACAAGGACTTCAAAAATGCATTCAACTTATGTTTTTATCTGCTGTTTATTATTACAAGAGACAAGAAAATCCGAGAGTGTTCCCATTAATGATTCATCTATCATCAGAAAGCAGGAGTCATTTCCTACTGGAATTCAAAATAAGTATTTGATTGAATGCCTTTGAGTTAGTTGTGAGAGAATGGCTGTTGACTGAACAAATATTTGAAAGAGGAAAAATTCCTATAGGAACTCAAACTGCAGACTTCATCTTAAATGGGGAGTTGATACTGTACTACCATGTGCAGTCAGAAGGGTTTTATTTTTATTTGGAACATGTAGTTTTGTATACAATCTGTGAAGAGGAGAGGTCTATAGAGGAAAAAACATACATACAATACAATGGTTTGGGTTGGAAGAGACCTTTAAAGGTCATCTAGTCCAACCTCCCCTGCAATGAACAAGGACATCCGCAATAACATTATACAGTATCTTATTTATGAGACTTTGCAAAGTGTTATGAAGTCACATCATTCTGTCTTGATACCACTGTAATAATTCCTCACAGAAAGTCCAGATAGGGCAGGACTATGTGATGATCAAGCTAGATGTCTAGTAGTCATTAATGGAAGCTATTGGGAGGTGACTGCTTGTGAGAAGCTGTGAGCTCATGATTGATGGGTTCAGATGAGTGATTAAGGGAGCAGAATTGCAATACTGATTTGAGGAATAAGGTAATGGAAAACTGATGTGCCTCATACATGGACAGGAGTGGAAGGAACAATAGTTATGTGAAAAATTGGTAGAATATTTTGTGATGTGGAAACTATGCGGAGTGGGAAACTCACTAGATACATGAAGAATTAAAACAGATAAAGAGGTAGAAAAAGAGTGTTGGAAGAGTATCACAAATAAGAGAGCAAGTAAAGGGATGAATGCTGATAATAACACTGTAAAACAGGAGGAAAACAATGGAAAAGTAGAAGGAAGCAAGGAAGGATGGCTGGAGCAAGAGGAGTAGGAAAGAATAAATGAACTTTTCATACATACAAAAGAGAATGTATGCATCACTGTTACAATAAAATTAATTAGTTTATCTAAAGAATAGAGAAATAGAGAAACACAATTTCTCTATTTCACACTCTTCCTGCTAAACCCAATGCATATCAAGTAAAGCCAATCCCTTGCTTGCTGTACTTTTCTATGTTGTCACTTACATAGGTAACGTTTCATTGCCTAAGCAGGAAACTTTATGAATAAAGATATTTTAATCCTATCAACATATATTAAATACAGCTAATATAAGTGTCATTTTTGCAGTATGGAGCAGAAAATTCTTTTATTTATTGAAACAGATACCATTTTTGTCTTGCATTTGAAATAGTTGATGGAAATAGCACTTCAACTCCACTAAACAGAAATGGGCCAAGAACAAGCACGTAAGATGCTACTACTAGAAGCAAAACTCCAGAATTCAGTGGAACTGCTCTGGATGCTGTGACACTGTTATAGCAGATTGGAAAAATCTGTAGTAGTCTCTCATGCAAATTTAAAATAGGGAGATTTAATAAATGAAACACATTTAAAAAGTGTGTTTTTTTCCTTAAAATGTATGCAGTCTCTGTTTTGGGTTTGTTTTGTTGTTTTGGTTTTTTTTTTTTTCTTACAGACTGAGGACTTGTGCCGTAAATTTACCCTTTTCTAGTTTAAAACCATTACCCCTTGTCCTATTGCTACATGCCTTTGTGAGCAGTTCTTCCCCAGCCTTCTTATAGGCACCTTTCAGATACTGGAAGGCTGCTATAATGTCGTCCTAGAGCCTTCTCTTCTCCAGGCTGAACAACACCAACTCTCAGCCTGTCTTCATAGGAGAGGTGCTCCAGCCCTTTGATCATTTTTGTGGCCCTCCTCTGGATTTGTTCTAACAGGTACACATCCTTCCTGTGTTGAGGGCTCCAAAACTGGATGCAGTATTATTCTTATAATACTAATATAGAAATATGTTATTTTTCAACTGAAGATAAGTTAATTTTATTGCTTATAGCTCATCATAATCGTATAATAGGTCCAAATCATCTGATCTTAAAAACTCTCTTTACAGTCAGTTACTAAATGAGGTGTAGCTATACAGGAATGTAATACAACGTGAATAATTAGACATTCAATGCATTGCATAATCATCTTTTTCTTGTTGATTTCCATCATGGTATTGTCACTTTAGAAGCAGGTAAAACTAAGATTTCAAGTCATTTATTTATTTTTATTTATATAATTTATTTTTATTTTTTACATCTACATCTTCCTGTACTATAAACAAATCCATACACAGAGAAATTCAGAGAAATAAATATATCTATGACCATATTAATGTATTCTGTTGCTGATGGTGTTGATTGTGTTTGAAAGTTTATTGTTTTTGCTGCAGAGCTATAAAACACAGAGATGCAGAATGCTTGTCTGATACAGGACAGCATCCTTATATAACCTTGTGTGCATAAATTATCAGATTTTTAAAATTACTTTAAACAACATCCAAATGCATCCAAAGACACATTCTACATGTATTTTCATCTTTTTTAGAAAACATCTTTATACCACCATCAAAGAAGCAGAACAAATTGGGAATTTTTTATCTCTGTTCTACCTTGGACAATTCTATACAACTCTACACCAAAGTCATTGTTGTAACAACAGTAAGTGAAATATGAACTGATTATACTTCAGAGAAGTCAGAAGACAAAGTCATTCTTTAGGAACAGCAGCAAAATCATCACTTTCTATAAACAGCACATGAAAAAGTCTGGTTCTATTCTCTAAAGACATTCTGATCATGCAGAACATCTGAGCAGAGACACAGCACAGTGAAGTCACATTGTCCTTCCTGCCAAAAAGTCATTGGGCCCTATGCACCTGAAAAAAGAGTGTGTGTTTAAAGGCACTGTTTACCTGCAAAATTCACAGAAAATGACAAATAAGAAGATAGACCTTCTTAGTAATTTGTAAGATAAACTTTCTTATTGAAAAACTGAAGGTCTTACTAAACCTCTAAACACCATCTTGAAAGATGAGGAATTATCCAGTCTGCATCTTTCCAGACAGTGAAGAATCCAATCACAAGATACTACTTCAATAATAATAATGATAATAATGTAAACAAAACAAAACAAAACAAAAACAAGACCAAACCCAAAAAAACAAATTTGAATTATTTCTTTTACTCACAGAATTATTTGTACATGCATTAGGCCAATACTATGGCATTGTATTTCCCTTTGTAATTGGAACTCTGTTAGCCCAGTTTGGATGCTACTTAGGTAGCTTTCTATTCGAGGCTCCATTCATAATCAATATAAATAAATAAGCAGTTCCAGAGCATGATGCATCTTCCTACTAAGGTAAACATAGACATAAAAGTAAAGATATCATATCAAATATCTATTTCTCTGAGCTGGCTTTCCTAGTTCTTCTCCAAAAACCCGTAAGGACCTGATAGCAGCAATAACTCCTAATTTTTTACAGTCACTCAGATTCTTTCCACAATATAGATAGGATCATGTTACAAATGTAACTATATTCTTCAAGTGATCATCTGACATGTTCAAAGCTAATATAATTCAGTTTACCCAGAAAGCAGTATTTTTTTTTATTTTTTTCCTGGCAGAACCATGTGTTAACCAGGTTGGCCTGTCAACACCTAGTATGCTAAAAGACTGGTTTTGTTCCAAAGCATTCTGGTGTAACCTGGGCAGCTTTCCCAAGCTGCCAGGTGGAAGAGATGGAGAAATTGTGGGTGTTGGAAGTCTATAAGCCAAATTGTGTCAAGTGTTTCTTTCTGTATTTTTTTGACTGGGTGAACTCTAAAATCGAAATGGAACTTTCTTGATTTAAAAATAAATAAATAGGTGCTGAACACTTTTTCTCCTCTCAGAAAGTATATGTGAAAAAATTTAAACCTAGCAAACTTACTGTTGGAGAATGGGGAACAGATATAATGGTCCCTGGTGCTTAAACTTTTTTGAGTTTTGAGGGGTTTAAATTTTTTTTTAAAAGATGAATGGCAAAATCCTGGTGTGTCTTCTGCCTCCATCTAGTTCTCAGTCATTGCAAAGGTCAGTTCTAGCTGACCTGTAACACTTTCAAATATATTACTTTTCATTATGGTCTTTAAAATTGAAAACTGGAAAAAAAAGATTGTCATAATGCTACTTCTGTGCTCACTTTATTAGTACAACATTACAATCATTCTAAATTCTGTTCAAATAGTGGTGGATATTTCAGAGTGATATACATAAAAGTTATCAGCCCCTTTGCAATTCCAATTAACTCCCTAGAACAGTTATCTACAACTGTGTTAAACTTCTAGATTGATTCTACTAATTTTGTAGTTTCATATTCATTAAAAAAAATATTTTAACTACTGTGTAATTTTTACTGTGTAATTAACAAAGTAGCAGACATATAAATGGTAATGTTATATGCTAATAATCCTTTAATCTAATATTTCGCTATGGTATTATATAAGAAAAAAAAAGATCATGCATTTGTTCAAATAATATCAAGAAAATAAGCAAAATAAAAAACAAAGCAAGATTAACCAATGCAATGTAATAAAATAAAATCCATTGCCTGTTCCACAGATGAAGAGCTGAAACAGAGATTGAAAATAAAAATAACTGAGATTATAATACATTTAGTGTACTGAATATGACAGCCTATGTGGTACATAGTCTAAACCAATGGCATCTTTATTAAATCTTATGAGTCCTGAGGTACACACCTTCTCATCTGTAATCCTTCTTATAACATACTCAGAAAATAAGATTAAAAAAAAACAAAAAAAAAACCAAAAAAACAACCCAAAAACCCAAACCAAAACAACAACAAAACCAAAAAAGCTCAGTATGGAAAAAGCTTGAATAATAATAAAAATAAATCCTGATTAGACAGAAACATTCATAAATATCCTTATATGAGGAATGCATTGCAACAGACTAGCATTGGAAATAAACTTTGGAGTTAATGACATGGATATTGCGGATAAGTGAGTCCATCATGATCCACAGTACCTTCATTCAGCAGAACACTTAAACAGTTGAAAATATCCCTTTGGTCCATGTAAATATAGTTTTAAAATCCCTTCAGAGAAATGAGAACTGTAATTCAACACCAACTTCTCAGAGAATATGTGGGACATCTCTTTAAACTGTCATCAGCCTTGTGAATATTCCCAGTATATTTCTAGGTAAAGTCAAATCAGTTAGTTTAAGCAACCCGCAATAACATTAATCATTTTATTTCACTTTTTTGGAAAAGAAATACAGTTGTTCCAAGTATCACTTCTTTAGCTGCTAGATAAACTAGTAGCTGGAAATCAGAATCTCAGGAGAAAATCTATTCCTTTCAGTGTAATATTTTAAACTATACTTTTTGTATTCAAACATACTATAATGAGTGATATTTGGATACATGGAGTGTGAGGCTGCTGAGTGGCATTGAGACCACTTTAAGCTGACCACGTAGACCAAACTGAAGCAAATTCTGTCTATAAATAGTTTCTGATGTTTTTCTAATTCTTTATTTAATCTTGTTTTCCTTGGTATGAATAATTATCCACATTGCTATATAATATTATTCACTAGTTCTTTGATTTAAAGCGTACTGAACTCTAAGAACATGATTCCCTTAACCTGAAAAATTTTGCATTAAGACTAAAAATATTCACACTTTTTAAAATCTACAGATCCCAAAAGGAGGTCTTAACACAAATATAAAAGGGCATCTTTAGTTCCTAATTCTAGGGTAACATTAATTAATGTTAATGAAAACTTTACACTATACTCCACTGTAACCACTGTGAGATTTCCAGGCATTAATAATTAATTTAAACAGTATAACCCATATTATTTAAATTTCAGTTTAGTGCAAAGAAGTATAATCCATTTATGGTAATACAATAACTGCTTATTCATACTTTTATGAGTGTATCTAATGAAATACTGTAAACCTTTTTATGCAAATAGGTCTTTTATATATTGAGCAGATTTGCAACTTTTTGCCTTTCCTGCAATTCTGCATGAACAAACTGCATTTTGTGCAAGGTCTCCATAAACGTGCACCTACCTGAAACGAAGAGTATACATATCTGTACTTATCAACAATAATTTATGTTTTATTGTTTTAATTATGAGGAGCAGTCTTTGCAGTGACTGTGGTGCAATATTCATATGAAGAACAGAGTTAAAAGAATTAATGTACTTTTAAATTAGAGTACAAATAAAAATATATTTATCTGGCATTAATTTTAGGCATCACTTAGAGGAGCTGAGATATATATTTTTATTGCAGAGTAAACCAGAAAGTAGAAGTTACATTTCACTGTTAACGGACTGTTACATGACAAGTAAACAAGTTTAATCGTGTTATTCACCTCATTGACTTTAATGATTCAATAATAGATGTAATAAGCACCTCAGGACCAGATGGCTTAGGGAAAAAAAAGTCCCCATGAACTACCACTTTTTCATCTCAAGTATCTGATAAATATGTTAACTCCCTGCACTGCTACGACAGACGGAATTTCTCACCAGCTGGCCAGTTGCTCTGCACAGTGTGTGCTATCATCCTCAGCTGAATGTTGAATTCTCAGCTCTGTAGTAAGGTCAGGACTTGTGGAGATTTTTTTTTTAAAAACACACTGTTTATTGATTCCACATAAACGTTATAATAATTGACAAAAGATAAGTGGATAAGGTCTTAGAAAGGGGTGGATCCTGAGTTAAGGTTGCATTCAGTATGAGCTCTACTTGTAACAGTACTTGTCAATCACAAGCATTAACAGTATGGGTTGAATGTGTAAAGTAAAAGTGGGACTACAACTACATCTTATCAAGTTGTTTTATTACCCCGACCTTTTACTCAGTATTGTGTTACCTCAAGCAGAGCCTGCATATGATCATGCCTGGCAGACATTTCAACCATGAAAACACTGTTTATTTCTAGCTGTCATCTGTGCTGCTGGAAGAAGAGGCCCAAAAAACTCCCCCTTTCCCAGAAATGTCAATGAAATGGACAGGCTGACTATCTACAGCCTGTACCAGCCAACATTGTTCAGATCTGAAGCAGTATACAGCCTACTGTCTGCCAAGGTTGCTTGCTTTTGTCCACTTTTTTTAACACTCCTATTCTTTACTTAGATATCACATCTGTTTCTGCCTCTGGCTGTGCAAAATCCAATTGTGGTGGAGCCTAACAAGACGAAAAGAGGTTTGTTTTTTGTTTTGTTTTTTTTTTTTCATGTATGTGTGTGTGTCTTCATAGAACTATTTCTTCTTTTTTACTTTACTTCTGGTTTGCCTTTGTAAACAAGACCATACTTGGCCCTGCATCAAAAAAATTTTGTCCAGAGTTTTAGAGGGGAAACTGAAAGCTACATAATCAAAAGAGAAAGGAGAAAAACAAAACATAGGTGCATTAACAATCTGAACAGTTAAGTGATTCTGAAACACAAGACAATTCTGAAAGCCTATGATAAAGTAATTGTGTGTCTGTTCAAAGCCCATTTTTAAAATGGAATTTCCCAGTGCCTTTAATTACATCCAAGTTATATTAAAATGTTAGAAAATGCAGAATAAGAGGCTTCACACAACACTATATAACTTTATTTTTCTTTATTACTCACTGTATTTGTTATATACTATTTATGCCACTTAAATGCAAAATAAGTTCTTCAGATACTATCATAGTAGTGAAGAATAAGACTCTTATCCCACCACAATAATATATCACTTCCCATGACAGTATAGAAAGCCACTTGTTCATATTAATTAATTCATTCACACAACATCATTTTGTAAGAAGATACTACTATTCCTCTGTATAAAAATCCCTGGTTTAAATAAACAGAAACTGAAAGACATTGACAGTAGTGTTTGGGGCTTCTTAATCACGGACTTGTCTCTGTTCACATACCTTTTAGGAAGTATATATGTGTTAAAACAGTACTTCTAGAAAAAATATTTTTCTACCAAAAAAGAACCAGAAGCAAAAAAACCAAAACAAATCAAAACAACAAAACAAAAACCCCCACTGAGAGCCTGAGAGCAGTTTAAGAAAGTATTAAAATACAAAGAAATTTATATTCTCAACACAATAATAATTGATACAAAGATATACCAACAATAGCAAGTGAAGGGTAGAAATAAATAAATAAATAAATAAATAAATAAATAAATAAAAAGAGGGAGATGAGAATAGGAAGAACAGGCATTTAAAAACAGCAACAGAAACAAAAATAAATATTTCAAATTATGTCAGGACCAAAAGTCTGGGAAATAATTATTGAAATGTTTATTTACTTGGATGTCAGAGGTTGAAACAGCTGGTTAACATAATCAAAACAGAGGAAGTATTCTCTGCATTATCCTTCATCAAAGGAAAAAAAAAACCTCTCTCTATTCAGGTGTATGAATCAAGGTACTACATGTATAAAAATTGTGATAGAACTACCTAATGAACCACTATTAGGCCATGCTGAGATTTTATTCTTTGTTACTTTGCAGCTGCATGCAAGGCACACAATCTAAATGGTTCAGAACAGTCCATTTCTCCAGAGAGGACTGATGTTTTGTACATCACGTAGCACTGGCATTTCTTCAGCATGATGTTGTGTTTCTATGACCCTCACATTCTATATATTTGGCGTTTTTTTCAGTTTGAAGTGTCTGATAGCTGGTAAAGTCTGTGCAGACCAGGTGGTTGCCTAAATATCACAGTGAAGTTCTTATTGAATTAAATGATTGTATGTATTTTATGCTTCGGAAGCATTTTGGAGTGCTTGGGTACGCAGACTCTCTTGTGAAAATGTTGGAAAAATGCACAAAATATATACATCTCATGCTTTTTTTTTTTTTTTTTTTTTTTTCATATGGCCTTTCAGGACAACTACTTAGAAAGAATAATATGGATAATCATCTCTAGGTTTTGCTTTGGAAGAGCTAGCTGGTTCACTTCAAAGGGGAACTATAAGTGAATTAACACTCACATAGGACCCAGGAGTAAATTAGGCACCTACATCATCTGGTAATGTAAATAGATACTAAAGCAAATGAATAAAAATGGTTTCAGATTGTATGCACCTTTTTGTAAGCAAAGGATTATTTCAAAGAACTGGCAGGAGTGAACTTTTTATAATAGCAAATCACAGAAATGTGATGTTAGTTTTGAGTTTGGGTCAATTTGGCAGAGAAAGGATTTTGGGATTGGTAAATGGTAAGGATTAATCTAAACAAAATTCAAAATAACAAGTCAGGATTAGAACCACCCTTTTTTCAGGAACTCAATGGTTTTAATTCATCTTCTGAATGACAAACAGAAGAGTATAATCTCTTCTGAAGTTTCCCATTTCTCCCAGAGTGTCCTTTATGCTAGAATATAGCCACTTCTGTGATAAGCTTCATTCAGCTTAATTTATACTGAAATGAAAAACTACTCCATGGTGTGCCCTACATCCCAGTCTTCCAAGCATCTGGATCAGGCATTGGACAGAAATACACTGAAACTTTCTTCTGAAAATCACCTGGTTTCACCTCTCTTCTAAAACAGGTCTGGAATTTCCTTTACAGAGAAAGAAAGGCATGGGTTGCAGAAGAAGGGGGCAGTAAATGTCCATGTCTTACTCCTGCTGATATAGGCTCAAGACATATCTGGGGAACCTAGGTTCTGAAATGCTCATGGTTACCTTGTTAGACATCTTTGCCAATCAATGTCATTTCATAAACACCTCCCACTGTGGTCAGGACAACCATGCTGAGGCTCAGGGCTTAAGCCCTCCTCCTGACTCAGCTGTCTGTTCAACATTCAACCCCTTCCCTTTCCTTCTTTCTGAGGATTTACCTGCTTGCAGGGTAAAGTGGTTTGGGAAACTTGAGTTAAAACTAACTTTGAATGTGTGCCTGGATCTAAGTGATCATGAAGTTGCTGCCTTAGGTAAGAGATAGTAGACCATATAGTTCAAGTCCCTTCTGTTGTGGGTACCTCATTATATACACAAAGTGTAACAGCAAGCTTTTGATTTGGTGCTTAGTTACAGAGAGTTAAAAACTATTTAAATTATGTATGTCATGGATAAATGTGTTAAAATAATAAAAATGACTGTCATTTTTATTTCAGTCTAATTCTTGTTTTCTTTTGTTCCTTTGCAAGTGCTTGATAAGAAAGTTTCATTTTCAATTTCAAGTATTCTTTTTGTGTCAGAGTGAAAAAATAAATCAGTCAACGTGAACATTTTTTTTTCCTCAGGGACAGCATAAAAAATGAATTATTAAGAGTGTTTTCACCATGCTCCTCATAAGTAAGGATAAGTGTACCTGAATGGGTAACTAATGGAATATTATATATGCTATAGCTAGATGAACGAACATAATACTTCTGAAGTGTGGAAGTTTGCCTTGTTCAGACTTTTCTAGTTTTTTTGTCTCCTGTCTACCCAAACACTGATTGTGTAGTTCTTTAGTGTTTAGCTAGGTTTCATGTACAATTAGCCTCAAATACAAAGGTTAATTGCTCAACTGTCTTTGGAGAGTATGATGAGAGAAGTCAGAGTTGGTGGCCAACCAGAAATTGAAAAGGAACAACTCTCCAGAGTTAATAAAGGAAGCTTGTATTAATGTAATTTAACTTTCATTTGACAGTATCTGCCTTTTCTCCTTATAAACACATATGCCCCAAAAGCCAAGCTGCTATATCAGGTATTGTAAGTTTACACCAGAATGTAATATTTCTGGATATTTCTGAGATAAGCTTTTTAACTCTCTCCTATGATGGTGTTTATATTTAAAAGAGAAGTTTGTTTAAACTGTAGTGAAGATATAGTTGCAATTACCAGTGGGAGATTTAAAATTTATTTTTAGACATGGAAAAGCTTTCTAAAAATACATATTTCTGGGTGATCAAATGTACTCAATGTTTCAGTAGTGGTACTATTACTGTTACAACAGAAAATCAAACAGTTCTAACAGATCATATTCAGAAAGCCAAATAATAAACTATGTTCTAACCTGGTAGCATTATGTTTTCTAGGTGGTAGAAAACCTATGCAACATGGACAGAAAACAGTTGAATCTCTTTTTCCAAGTGTACTTTTGTTTCCAGATAGGATAAAATTTAGAAGACTGGGGCCATTAACCAGAGGCTTGTGGTTCTCTTAATGTCTGTGTGAAGTCCAGGAGGATCCTGGAAGTATTTATATAATCTACTTCTAGGGACTAATTTCTTTATGACCTGTTATGCAAATGAGAATTTCCACAGCTGACAGAATTTATGTCAGATTTCTTTTCATAAATAGATGGAAAGTTAACTAAACTGCCTCAAAGATCCCAACATAAATAGTTTTAGTATCTATTATAATGCTGTCATTTTTAACACTTTTTTCCTAACCAATTTTCCATATTCATGGTCTCACATCCTGCTGTAACTTTATAGAAAGTGGTTAATTAGTAAGAGATTAATTTGTATTTGTTTATTCCTACCATACTTAATGGTAGCCAACAGATCTATTAATATTGCTAAAGTGAATCATCAGGGAATTCAGTTTTATTATTATATTTAATAATGAAAGCACATTTTCCCAAATCTTTTAATTTTGAGGTCCATCCAAAACATGCAGAAAAAGCAAATTAACCTAGACAACTGAATTTAAAACCTAGAAAGTCAGGAGTTTGTACTCCCAATAAAATAGTGCAGATACTGAAAATAAAGTAGGTTAAACATACTATGTGCAACATTGCCTTCACTTTAGTCAGTGAGGCAGTGGGATTTCCTTCCTGATATTTGGAGTGGTGAGGGAGCGTAATAGACATGGGCCACAGTTGCCCATCAGATATAATTTTTCCCTGAAGACAACAGAAGAAGCAAGCCATCATATTTCCATCCCATTTCCCCCAGATTTTTCCCTCTGACCCATGCTCAAAGTTTGACAAAATTAATTTGGTACATGGTTGAGAATCCTTGAGCTGGCCCTCTCTGTATTATGCTAGAGAGAGCCCTCATCTATCAGTTTAATTAATAAGAAGACCTAATAACATTCCCAGATGCCATATGCATCTTCAGTTTGAAAACATACAGTATTTTTCCATTAAAAGGTCAGTTTCTAAACTTTACAGATCAACTGAAAAAGACGATGAAATCTAGAATTTTCATAACACACTTATCTGTATGATTGTTCTGAGGCATGCAGTATACAGAGCTTAATTCTGTGACTGTCAGATCACAAAAAAGTCATAAAGTCATACACAGTGAACAACTGACAGAAAACCACTAAGGTGAAAAAGAAAGAAAGAAAGAAAGAAAGAAAGAAAGAAAGAAAGAAAGAAAGAAAGAAAGAAAGAAAGAAAGAAAGAAAGAAAGAAAGAAAGAAAGAAAGAAAGAAAAGGTATTTAAAAAAAGATAAAATTGACGGAAGATTGAAAAGAATAAATTAGAAATATTGTTGTTGTATAGCATTTTGAATATATGAAGAGATGTATGCAAATAACTGTGCAGTATTATTTTTAATTAGTTTAGGCTTACTTGTGAGGACCTTACTCATATCGATCAATACTTATCTGCTCAAAATCCTCCAATTAATTAATGGAGTGATATGATATACACTGCAGAAGATATAAACTCCTTTCTTTGCTTGGTCAAATGCTATCACTTTGATGTAGTACATATATTTACTAAATATCCTGCTGCAGATATTGACATTGAACTATTCCTTCTATAGAATGAGAACAGCAGATTTTGCACTATTATTAGGGCTATTTTAAATTCAAAATGTAATAGAAATATGTGTAAGCATATAAATGTGTGTGGTCTATGTCTTTAGGTATATAAAGAGAAGTACATTATGCAGGTATGAATGAATATTTCTTAAAAATTGTTGAGAATACAATATTGTTAACAGAAACAGAAAGACTGTAAAATATCCAATGATAAATTTCAATAATTAAGTTCCTTTAGAATAAGATCTAAGTGGCAGTAAAAATTATGTTGCAGGATTTAAGTTCACTTTTCATCTGCAAATTGTAGATTATTATTATTTTCTAGACCACAGACAGTGAGTATACATGATCTTTTTGACAGGGAAACATAGTCTTTTATGAGGGTTTGCAAATAGTCGTTTGTCCACCAGACACACAGTAGCTTTGAAATCTCTGACTTGTAACTGATGTAGTGAACTTTTCTAGGCAAACATGAAAATGCTTGACAGTTTTCTATCCTCCTGGAAAATGTTAGGAAATTCAAACAAGCATTTGGTAGTAGAAAGGTGTCATGTCTTAGAAACTACTAGAAGAACAAGGGTCTATTAAATTTATGCTATAATTCATTGAATGGAGTTTGTGCAACATCCAAAGAAGAAGTGCTGTAAAGAAAAAGAAAGTTGTGTGGTGGCATGCTATGCAGTTTTGTACTAGTATAAACCAGTGAAGTGTGTGTAAAGTATTATTTCTGTAAACATCTTTTTGTGCCATAACCCAAACAACTATTCTGATGTTTGTCTTCCTCTTCTACATGAGTCTCAGAGTTCAAATTTTCAAATAAATCAAATATTGTTTGCATTTTTAAATGCATTTTATGGTATAATACATCAACATAAGATAATGTATGTACAACAATAAATGCTGTAAATTACTGTAAAATGAAGCAACAGATCACAAAGTGGTGCTGGAACTGTAAATCATTGATATTTCCTAGTTCCCAGACAGATGTTCTTTTTCTTGAGCTCATGGTGTCAGAAGTAATTTTTTTTCTAATTCACATACCTGGTCTTAAATTATCCTGTTATCAAAAATCATTAAGTATAAATGAGCATATACACATACATATGAATATATGTGACCTATCATTTTTGAAGTGAATGAAAAGGGGGTTTGAACTGTTAGAAGTAAATTAAAAAGCATATATCATTCTTTATTTAAATTGGACTACAAATATAGGTCATAGCTTAAACTAATGAAGAAGAACCTATGAGGAGTTTTGATAGGATTTAAATAATGATCTTGTGCTACATCATTAAGCTGAGCTGATATGATTACCTCCTCTGTTATAACAACATTACATAAGATTTAAACATTTTTCCAGGGATGTCAGAATTGTCAAACCTTTCTAAGGTTTCCTTTTCTGTGCCACTAGATTGAGACTAAATTTATAACTCTTGGGGTTTTTTGTTTGGTTTTGGTTTTGTTTTTCCCTTCTTCTGATTGTAATTCATCACTGAAAATAAACAGTTTGACATTACAAGTTCCTTTAAAAAAAATTGCTTTCAATTTACATTGATCTAGGCATGTTTCCCTATTTTCAGTGCTGTTGACTTTAAGTTAATTTCTACTATACACTGGTGTAGGCAGGAGCTGACAGCTCTGCAAACAGGCAGAAGATCTATGCAGAGCTGCTAATCAACTCTGTTCAACAACGGATATTAGGGAACTAGTGGATTAGAAGAATGTATTTGCAAAACGTCAGATCTGTTTGTTTTGAGACAGCAAGAGCTACTTCTGAGGGAGATTAAAGATCAGCTGAGGTCCTTTGAGGGAAAAGAAAAAAAATAATTCAGTAAGGACTCTGTATTAGAAACATAGAGTAAAATATAATAAAATCAGCACCATCTCAAAGAATCTCAATTCAAGACAAAAAAAATCAAAAACTCTGCTTCAGTCAAGAGAGCAAGGGATACACCATATTGGAGTGTACCTGCAAGGGATTTGGACCACAAAGTCTCTGTTTATGTGAAGTAGAAAATTTACTTAATCTCACTTTATAAACAGACTTTGATTTTATTATTTTAGTAAATGCAAACAGGGCACATGAGCTTATGACAGAATATGAATAGTGTATATTTGAGAATGAAAATAGTGAATGTTAATTGTTTAAAAGGCCAGGAAGATAAATGACTGAACTCTCACAGCACTACTACGTATTTTACACTGTGTATTGAATTGAAATCTGTGGTATAGCCAGTAAGTCTGCATATGAAATAGCTGTGCTGAATCCACAGACATAGGAACCCAGCGCAGCAAAAGGCAGAGTTGAATCCTGGCAGTTGGCTGATGAAAGGTGAGGTGGAGGTATTCCCTTCCTTACAGTTGGCTCATGCCTATCACACTGGGCACCAGCCTAAAGGAGAGATTTTCCAGGGTCAAGTGGGAATATAATGAGCCAGGATTAAGCTCACCAAAGACCAAAAGCAGTTATTTAGGCTTTATTGGGAAATAATTCAGCCCTCTCGCATGGGCTATTGCTGACCTAACCTTCAGACGATGTGCTGTCTTTAGAACAGCTGTTTGCTCCTAAGCCTGCAGAAGTAGTCTTAGTGGCAAGGCATCTAATTTTTAAGGTCTGATGAAACCAGTCTTTAGTGTCTATCTCATGGTTGCATGGGTGCCAGGTGACTAATTTCCACTCTCAATACACATATTATACCTGTCCTGCTTTTGGAAGAAAGTACCAGAGTGTACGAATACTAGCATAAATTAGATATTTCAGTAAATCACTCTCATCTATTCAGTAGGGATGAGATCTCAGCTGAGTAATTTGTATGATTTTGGACTTCACATTTAAACAATTATTTGAACCAGTGCGACACACTGTAATATAGTTACAAAAATGGCCAGAAATCTAGAAAACAACTGACTGTGAAGAAAGTCAGAGGAATTCATCTAGTTTAACCTGAAGAACTGAATAGTAAAGGTAGACAAAATAACGGCCTTCAAATCTACAGAAGCTTGTGGCAGAGAAAAATAAATAAAACATTCTCCAAGGGGAGAAGAAAAAAGAAATTACATTGAAGGACATCTAACTTAGGAAAAAACTTCGCAGCCATGAGGATATTTAAGCAACATTACTGATTGCTTTGGCAGGACATGGCATCTCTATGTTTAGATGCTTTTAAGAACAAGTTGGATAAACATCTGCCAGGAATAGTGACATAGTGACCCTCTCTTCAGGAGGGAATTTCCACAGATGGATTCCTGAAGTGTTTGGGAAGTATTTCAGCTTCATTTTCTGACTTTTAACACATCTCAAAAATGTATGTTCAATGAATTTACGAATTCGTTAAAATAGAAGTACACATAGTTTTATCATACATTCATTAATGTTACATTCTTTTTAGAGTTGTGGGTTTGGGGTTTTGGGGTTTTTTTCTTTCCTTTTCTCTGTGTTTTATCACCAAGTAATGCTTTTATTACTTAACAAATACCACCTTTAAGAGGTATATAGCAGAGCTGCACATAACTGTAAAACAGAGCAGGACCCCGCTATGATTATTTATGAACAATAATACTTAATGTATTATACAGTTGTTTCACTTTGGCAGAGAGAAAGGATTCCATTTACAACATAAAATTAACGTTAATCCAATAAATAGAGTAGTTGTAATTTAAAAAATATGTAGACTTTTAAAAATAAATGAAATGGTTGTCATTTTTGTAGTTGTAATCCTACTTGTTCCAGAATTATTCCTGTAATAAAATCTTGGAATACCCACCTTATAAATGTATTCTAGTTAATTTATATTCTGATTAAATGCATGATTATTCTAGAAGGTTAGATTAAGAAGAAATACTTTCCTTTTATGATTAATGTTAACTGAGAACACAGACAAAGCTGTTTATCAATAGATGTGTTTTGACACCTGATAAAGTCTGTTCATCCAGATATTTTTTTTTTCCTAAATCATGCTTGTATAAACATTCCCTAATGTATAAAATATGGCAGTTCTGCACAGCTTTGAAAGTGAAAAAGGTATTTTTTTCAGCAGACAAGAAATATTTTATTTTCCCAAAAGGGCATGGTTATGTAATTTATGTTATTTATATAGAAGAATTCTGCAGCTCCATATTCCAGTATTCAGAAGAAAATGGAAAAGTGTAAAAGACATTGAGATGTCTTTTTGATGATTCACAGTGTTCACAAGATATATGTCTATACATGTGCATATATATATATATATATACAATTTAAACACAGCTTTGTCAGTAAGTTGCTCTCATAAAAATTATCAACAAAGGAAGGCAAAGAAAAACCTATCCTTCATACAGTAGCAGGTCTATTACTCTCTTTACAATAAATGTTCCATACAGTAAATTCCATAGATATTTTTTCTTAAATGTTATATTAATCACTTAAAATAAACCAGTCAGAGTGATTACAAAATGGTCTGTGGGCCTAAAACAGTGCTGGAGGACAGATGTTTACAATCACCAATGCTTCTTATTAATTTTTTCAAGTGTTTCTCCAAAGCAGGTACCTAAGATTCTTTGTTTGGTTTTAGTTAAGAGAAAGTCAATCCCAAATTATGTTCCAGATTTTACAAAACACTTCTATTAGAAGGCTCTGTTGAGAGAAAATTTGTAAGGTCTGGCAAAAAGAGGAGCTCTGTACAGAAAACAGTAATATCCCATAGCCATAATGCTAGTTAGACTAAGGTTGAGTAATGTTTTCTTTTGAAAGTGAAAAAATGTTGGGGAGTAGCTTGTGCCAGATACGCATAGGAATACTGACAGCAGAGGCTGCGTGCTACTGGTGGGAAAGTGCTTAAAGTTTGTTACAGCTTTTCAGAATTAATTATTGTATTTGTCAGAGCTTGTCCTCTGATTTTCCATATGCTTCTCCTTGTCTGAACTAGGAGAAAAAAAAAAATCCCAAAGTTTTTCTGCGTAGAAATAAAAGAAACACAAAATGTAAGAAGTCCACTGAAATATATTGAAACATAACGATGAAGCTTTTTATGTCAGTTATTTAGACTTAACATTAATCCTTGAAATAGGCAAAATCTTTGTTATATCTGAATACCAGAAATTTTAATCTTTTTTAATTATTTTTTTTCTAGTTGGAAAAACAAATCCAGACTTCTCCATTTTAAAAATGAACTGAAGTTAATAAACAAATGTTAAAAAGATAAAAGTGTTAGCAATTTGTCTTTTACTTATGAAGAAATTATATCATAAATAAATGAAGCTATGATGTAACTTTCATATTAGTAGCTGAAAGTTAATTAGCAACTGTTAAACAATGATATTTGGGTGGGTAAAACCAATGGAGGTTTGGTTATATTTAATTTGTGGTAGTACAGTATTATCCAGTGAAAAAAATGATGTTAAAAAAGCCCCCCCAAACCAGAATAAAACAGGCGTGCATTATTCTGATTAGAAGACAAAATGCAAGTTCAAGAGATGTGAATGATCAATGGCTACTGATACTACCCTTATACTTAATTCAATGAAGTGCAGTGAAATTCCTCCAATGATGCACATGACGCACAGTAGAGTCCTGTGACTGATACTTCCGATAAGAGACCTAAGCTGGTGAGTCCCTGGTGCTGAGAGCTATCTGAGGGCTAGCTTCCTTCTATCAATAAGGTGAATTCAGGTCTTTGTGTTACCCACTGCACTGGTATATGCTTACACTGATAATCATTTTAGTATTATCTAAATAATCACAACCCTTAGGTAAAATAATTTTAGTTGTTAGTTTTCATCTCTGTTTCAGGAGAGCTCTGCTTCAGTGCTTCCATGGGCAGCAGTGTCCTACCCTTTTCAAAAGCTAATAGTCCAAAGAAAGGAATAGTTTTGGTGTGGGTATATAGGCGGAAAGCTGGAGCTCCAGTAAAATATAGAAAAGCTTAGCTTCCTTCAATTTAACTCCAAAAAAACTTAGGAAATTATTTTCAAGTGTACACCCAAAATTTGTTATAGGTTTTTTGAATGCTCAGTTTTGTTATGGCACAATTTTCAGTAAAATAATACCATTATAAAGCAATGTGTGCAGAATTCTGGTGTCATATTTATCAGATCCAACATGTTTGCATGTTACTAGTCTGGGTGCTGCTAAGGTATTGCTATTTTTTAGTTTACAGATTGCTTCTGTTGTTTCTACTTTCACATTAAATGTATGTTTCTACTTGACACTAGCCTAGGAAAAAAAAAAAAAAAAAACATAAGAAAAAACAAAACAAAACATTAGTTATCTTGCTCATTCAAAATAGTGAAAAAAATTCATTTATTTCTTTATTTTCAAAATAGTGCAAAAAAGGACAAGCAAAAATTAGGGTATTTTTTTCTAAGTTTATGAAACAATAGTATGTACTTCTTACTGAGTAAGTCAGGTATGATAGTCATATTAAGAAAGCAATATATATGTGTGTCAAAATTAGTCCAAGATATCTGATAAAAATGTTTGTACTGAATACTAGATTTCAGCCTTCCCTTCCCCCAAAAATCTTAATTGTCTTGCTCTCCTACAGGAAATGTTAACTCTGTTAAAGATGGAAACTTTCTATTTTAAAAAAACAAAATTCCAGCTAGGAAAATCTAGATATTTAATGAATATTTTAGCTTAATGTTAACTATAATACAGTAAAGATGAAAACACAGTACTTTTTACAGTGTTTGATTTTATCTGCTGGAATGTAATAGCAGTCTGTTTATTTAATCAGAATTCGTATTGTAGTACTTCAACCACATGTGTCTTAATATGATATAAAAATGTTAGGATATTCATATGAACTTATTCTAAACTAGTTAAACTCAATGCATGCCAAGCATGTAAGATACAACATGTGGATTTCTGTTCTTTAACCTTATGAACATTTGCACATGTTCAGGAAAGCCCACTGGATAAAATTTATGTATTGCTAATGATTTTTATTGGCCCCATGGTCCACAGTGGTGGCAAAATGCCCAGGAATTTGAAAGAATCCTGGTTTTACTTAGTAGTCAGAATGCAGAGAGCCATAAAAATACAAAAGTCTTGATGGAACTCCGTATACTTCTTAACTGGCAGAACCGAGGTTGCTTGTGCTATGCAACCTTTTGTTGTCAGGTCTCTAAACCACTTTTTTGGGGGGGAATATCCTAGTCCAACATATTAAACAATGACCTAAAGGCAGAGTTATGTTCTTGAGCTCAAATTTTTCCACCATTTCTTGGAGGACCTGAAATGGAAGTTGCACATAAGCATAAATTGATAGGGAAATATAAAAACACTAACTTCACCATACCTGTTTCTTTGTGTGGGATCATTTGGAAATCTTTCCATTGGAGCTCAGTATCTTAAGCACACTGTTAAAATTTGTGAGGAGAGAAGCAGTACCATTGGAATTGAGGAGGTGTGGTTTTCCACATCGTGGTCATCTGTGGTTGATCCTCTGGGTGTTAATGCAGATGTTTGTTCAAAAGTTAATGCTGCTTCAAAAAGCAACAAAGTTTGCAGATTCTTTTCTGCAGCTGCAACTGTACAGCTAAAAGAGAGGAGTCAACTAATGGTAGGCTGTTTTCCATAATATTTCTGCTGACAGGGGGTTGAGACCAGTAGCTATGCAAAAGCACTAGAGAACCTTTCTATTCTCTAAAGACCCATAAATGTGAAAAGGTGGGCATCCTTTCCCATTTTCCTGGATTCTATCCTCAGTCCTGCTGGAAAATTTTCCTGGCTCTCTACTAGAGTGTTGGGAGAAGGGTCGGAAAGTTTTCCTTGTCAGTAGTAAGTAAAGGACAAAATCCCAAGGATAGTGACAATTCAAAATTCATAGAGACAAAACCCAGGAAAGTTACTGAGATGTAACAAGGCACAATTGTAAAAAATGAGATGAATTGTAAACTTAACAGAAAAATCTTTCAAAATATTTAAATCATTCAGACTGAAACCAGTTTGTGGTATTTAATAGAAGATTTTGTATGCTGTGTAGGTGATTACCTTACTGAGACAAACTAGATGACATAAAGACCAAAACTAAAAATGTGAGTTACTTATTAATGACCTTTGAAATAGTTCATCCCAAAAGACACCCACATATAAACTAATGTATAGTGCCTGAGGTTTAAAAAAAACAAAACCTTGAAATTGCCAAAGTAATGTCTAGCCTTTCATTTTTGTTTGCATAAGCAAAATAATTATATCAGACGCCAAAATCTGTTTTATATACATCAATGTCTTTAACTGACCTGTAACTTTTGTTTTGAGAGCTTGAGTTCTTGTCCACCAAAACCAATTCTAAGAGTAGAGCACTCCACTTTGTTATGCGTGGATGTGAAAAGTTACAAGAACTTCTGTGCATCTGGTTTTCTTTTTTTTCATCTATCTATTTCTAACTTCACATTTACACACAACTATTTTCTCCTCAGCTATCTGTCTGAAGTGGATCTGAAAATATAAAAAGTGTCTACACCTTCAACCTTCTCTATATGAACTCCCCCATAAAACAAAGAAACATAGCACTCATTCTTACTACACTGCTACTGAAATTTGCAAAGACTGGTCACAAAAATTAGGGAAGTGTTGCATGCATAAACATTTCATATAACTCCTTGAAATGCCTTGTAAACCATTTCCAAGGTCTTAGTATTGTTGTATCTAAAGCAATCTAAGTAAAAATAAATATAAGAAAATGAGGTACTTTATATAAATTTAATCTAAATGTTCTTGAAACTTACTACCTGAATTTTTTAGGAAAGTTGATTATAATATCACAGAATCATTAAGGTTGGAAAAAACCTCTAAGATCACCCAGTCCAGCTGTCAACTTATCACCATTATGCCCACTAAAACATATCCTTACTGCTACATCTACACATTTCTTGAACACCTCCAAGGATGGTGAATCAATCACTTTGTTGGGCAGCCTGTTCCAGTGTCTGACCACTCTTTTGGAGAAGAAATTTTTCCTAGTATCCAGCCTGAATCTTCCCTGGTATAACTTGAGGCTATTATCTCTCATCCTATTGCTGGTTGCCTGGGAGAAGAGACCAACCCTCACCTTGCTAGACCCTCCTTTCAGCTAGTTGTAGAGAGTGATAAGATCTCCCCTGAGCCTCCTCTTCTCCAGGCTAAACAATCCCAGTTCCTTCAGCTGCTACTCATAAGATATGTGCTCCAATATCTCCAACGGTAATACCTGTATATAATTAAACTGGGACTCAGCCTTACAGTGTTTGAAAACCGATAGGTAGATCAAGAGTTATACCAAATTTGTATGCTGACGCAAACAGTATTCTTCTGAATGTCTAGATTAAAATTTATAATTACAATAATTGGTTATTGATCTGCTTTTCACATTTCTGATGCTCATATTCTGTGACTTAATTGTGTTAAGCAAACCGCAAGTAAAACTGAAAAAAAAAAAAAAAAAAAAAAAAAAAAAAAAAAAAAAAAGAGTGCTCATATTTGGAAATCTTTGACATAACTTCCTTTTCCTTAACTAGAATCTAGACTTCCATGTTTAAGTGTTTAAGCAGCAAAAACTAAGCAAGAGCACAAAATATTTTGCTAGAAAAATATGTCATTCATTGTGATTAAAAATGCAGAATCCTTCACAAAACTTTAAATTTATTTAAAAATTAACTGAAAATTTTGGAGATTTTGAGAAGGCATTGATTAGTTCTTCTGAACTCTGCATTGTTTACAGTAAGACTAATGAAAAAAATAAGGATGTAAGAGGACAATTTTCTTTATGTCATTATCGATATTATTACTGTAATGAAAATTATTATTTAACTAAAGGCAAATCATTTGCAAATATCCGCACGACTTTTTGATTTAATAGTATTGCAAGAATGAGGAAAGGATAAAAAATCAGGTAGCATCTAAACTACCATCATACATCTCAAGAAAATGGAAAATTGGGAATTCAGGATGGTTTTGGACATCAAATAATAGGGAAAAACAGAAAAAAAAGCTCATTCTTACCTCACATTTTATCTACTGTATAGTTTTAAAGGAACTGGAACTACATGGACTTAAAAGTTGTTCTTATTTTCTAGCATTATAAGTGAAATAAAAAGATTTTCCTTAAAAATGAGGTTTTTATTGCACAAGTAATAGTGGGATTAATTTTTGTAATAAATCTGTGCATATACACTGCTGAGTCCTTAATACTCTTTATAAGGAATCAAGAGCAATAGGAACAACTCATTTTATAAATTTTACAACACATAAATTAAGATGAAATGAACTGTAATTCAGAATTCCTTATTTGTAACTGTTAATATAGAAAATAATCTAAGAATTACTATCTCAGTGTTTCCAATAACTACTTGAATAACTGAGATTTCAGTATTCATAATATAATTTTCTATATTTTTAGTCTAAATTCTTCTTTAAAAAAAAGGAAAATAATTATCCATTTCTGAAGTATATAAATGTGATTTGTGCATTACTATTAATTCTCTATGGCTTGAAGAAAAAGAAATTCTAGTGAATCTTTCTTTAAATTATTAGGTTTAGCTCAGTGCCATTTCACTCAGCACCTTGAGGGAAACGAAGGAGCGTAAGAAGGATGAACAACATTGTCTCAGAAAATTTATTTCCTTGGAAGGCTATATTAAAGAGCCATGTTTAAGCAGAGATCACACCTGGCCAAACATTAATTCTGGTAAATTAAACTGTAACAAAGATATGAGTGATCAAAAGCATTTCTCAGAGTAAAGATAGGTCTTTAACTTAAGTTATGGTTTATATTATAAGCTTCAACTATAACTATAGTACTACTAATAATTTAAAAAATTCCCCTAAGAATCCAGAATTCTCTCATTTGTAGCTTTTACAAAGACACTGTTTTAATGTGCGCTTAAAACAAAGATCACACTGAGTGGCAAGATGAGGATTATTTTGCTTGTCAAATATGCTGTTAGATTTCTAACAGCATATAAACTTACCTCCATTTTTAGCGTGGCCCTTTTTTTCTAGATTGTAATTATGGCTATTTTTGCTTCCTGTCTGCTTTTATTTAGATGTCCATTCTGACTTACTTACTTTATGATGTTTCTCTATAATTTTCCTAAAAGACTTACCCTCTCTGATCTTTTTTCAAATAATAAAAAAGTATTTGTTTCTTTTCTTTTACCTCTTCAGTTTCTGTCAAAGGGAAAAAAAAATCTTTGCTAAACTAAATTTTTAGTCAAGTCACCTGTGAAAATGTTTAGTTTTCTCCCACCACTAGCCCTTTTTTTTTTCACTAAGTCTTTTGTCTAACTGTGATG
Organism: Antrostomus carolinensis; assembly: GCF_000700745.2. Lineage (NCBI taxonomy): Eukaryota > Metazoa > Chordata > Aves > Caprimulgiformes > Caprimulgidae > Antrostomus > Antrostomus carolinensis. The sequence continues at coordinate 383 of NW_010332500.1, read as the reverse complement.
TAATTTCTGGCAGCTTAGCAACAAGACTTTCCCTGCACTTTTATTCACAGAACAAATTATCACAGATAGATACAGTGAAGAAAACAGGCACAACATTTATTCCTGTGGAAAAGTGTATTCTTGAGAATTGGAAAAGCTCACTTCACTCTGCTGGTTGCAGTTAAGTGTAAACCAGCCATTAACTGAGTATATCTTGAGGAAATTTCCTGTCTTGCTTCAGCAAATCAAGTTATTAAGGAAATAAACTGTTTAAAGACAAAATGCTTTATTTCAAAATCTATCCTGTGTCATACTGTGTTTTTATTAGTAGTGCCGGACAAATTTATCTAAAGGATACACTTAGCAATTATTTAAAATTAAGTGTATATTATTATTATTATTAT